>NC_052156.1:3610995-3699380 GCF_902713615.1 Scyliorhinus canicula
CTCACTGGGCTAAATCGCTGGCTTTTAAAGCAGACCAAGGCAGGCCAGCAGCGCGGTTCGATTCCCGTACCAGCCTCCCCTGGACAGGTGCCGGAATGTGGCGACTAGGGGCTTTTCACAGTAACTTCATTGAAGCCTACTCGTGACAATAAGCCATTTCCATTTCATTCCAAGGAGGCCCCCAGCCAGAGAGGCCGGCCCGCTGATTGGTGGGCCCCGATCGCGGGCCAGACCAAAGGGGAGGCCCTCCCCGGGGTCAGAGCACCCCTCCCCCGCTCCCAGGCCGCCACCCACCCTTCCACGTCGAGTTCCTGCCGGCTGAGAGCAGGTGTGGACGGCGCCGGCGGGACTCAGCGTTTTCACTATGGCCGCTCGGCCCATCCCGGACTGAGAATCGGCGGGGGTCCCCGACCGGCGCCGCGCCAATCACGCCGGCGCCAATGGCGCCGATTGTCCGCTCTGTGGGGTGGCGTGGCCCAGTCGCTGGGATTCTGCGGCCCAACCCCGGGATCAGAGAATCTCGCCCGGGATGTTTAAACCTGTTGCCATCCAGATACAGGGGCTCCAAGTATTATCCTCCCACATTCAAAAACTGCAGCCACTCAATAACATCGGCTGTCTCCAACCTGAGCTCCACGTTGAGGTCATAGAAACAAACTGCTGGAGGCCATTCAGCCCAGGGTGCTTGTGCTAGCTCTTTGAAAGAGCTTTCTATTAGGCTGCCTCCCAGCCTGCCTGCCCCCGCCCTGCTCTTTCCCCCATATCCCCACAATGTTTTCTCCTTCAGGCATTTACCCAATCCTCTTTGGAAGTTATTATTGAATCTGCTTCAGCCGCCCTTTAAGGCAGAACCTTCCAGAACCTTCCAGATGGCAACCACTCGCTGTGGAAAAAATTCTCCTCGTCTTCCCTCCACTTCTTGTGTTAATTATTTTCAATCTTGTCAGGTGGTTTACCGACCTTCCTACCACTGGAAACAGTCTCTCCTTTTACTAAACCTCAACTAAATCATCTCTGAGCCTTATTCTCTGCTCTAAGGAGACCAACGCCACCTTCTCCAGTGTCTTCTTGTCACTGAAGACCCTCTTCAATTGTAGGTCTCTTCTGCACCCTCTCTAAGGCCGATACATCCTTCCTGAAGTCTCGTGCCTAGAATTGAACACAGCTGAGGCCTAACCCACAATTTTATAAAATTTGAGCATAACCTCTATTTTGTACTCTATCCCTCTATCAATGAAGACAGGAATCCCATATATTTATTAACTTCTTATTGGGGACAAACAGTGACATACTGGTCATGTTACTGGACTAGTGATCAAGAGGCCCGGGCTAATGTTCTTGGGACACAGGTTCAAATCCCACTGTGGCAGCCGGTATATAAAGAATAGAATATAAAACCAGCCCCACTCAAGGTAATCATGAAACTATCATCAAGTCTTGTAAAAGCCCATCTGGGTCACTAATGTCCTTTAGGGAAGGAAATCTGCCGGCTTTACCCGGTCTGGCCTACATGTGACTCCAGACCCACTTCAAACTTCATTTGAAGCCTACTTGTGACAATAAGCGATTTTCATTTCATTTCATTTTCATTTTCATTTCATTTCATGTGGTTGACTGTTAACTGCCCCCCGAAGGGCAATTAGGGATGGGCAATAATGCTGGCCCAGCCAGCGATGCCCACATCCCGTGAAAAGAACGTCAAATATTTGTGCATTTTTTTTATTATTCTGGGATATCTCCTCTCATTTTGTGTATTCATTGCTTCTGAAAATGAAATGAAAAATGAAAATGGCTTATTGTCACGAGTAGGCTTCAATGAAGTTACTGTGAAAAGCCCCTAGTCGCCACATTCCGGCGCCTGTTCGGGGAGGCTGTTACGGGAATCAAACCGTGCTGCTGGCCTGCCTTGGTCTGCTTTAAAAGCCAGCGATTTAGCCCAGTGAGCTAAACTTCTTCCCTAATTGCTCTTTTCACTCCATCTGACCTGATCCAAAGTGACCAGGAAAAGATTTGTCTTGGTTGCTACAGGGAACATCTGGAGAGGCGGCATCTATGATTCAAGTATGTAGCATTCCTCTCGCTCTTTCTCTTTCTCTCCTCTGAGTAAGAAGATTGTGGGTTCAAAACCGATTGGCATAAAAACCCATCTGGTTCACTAATGTCCTTCAGAGAGGGGAATCTGCCATCCTAACCCCGGTCTGGCCTACACGTGACTCCAGACCCACACAGCGATGCGGTTGACTCCGCCCTCTGAAATGCCCGAGTGAGACAGTCTGTTGCATCAAACCACTACCAGCATTTAAAGAGGGTATCTCACCACCACCTTCTCAGGGCAACGAGGAGATGGGCAATAAATGCTGGTCTTGTCATCGCCGCCAAATGCTGAGAATGAGTATTTAAAGTTCTGTTTGGCAGGGTGTTCAATGGTGCAATCATTGAGCCCAATGTTGCCCCACCCAATAATCCCACATGTATTTGCCCTCCAACAGGGGCATCTGGATATAGATTGGGAGTCGAAATCCTGGCTGATTACCTCCTCCCTAATCCAGCACTATGAATTCAATCTTAATTTGGTACAGACCTCAGTTTCGTGGACGGAATCCTTTCCTCTATCCGGTGGACAGCTAGGAGGCAGGGAGGGTGTTTAGTTACACGGGATGGCGACGTACTAGATGCTTGCCACCTTCCTGTCTCCACCAGGATTAAATTCTGAGCGGGGAGGCCCATGGTTAACCTTCTCATCTTGCCACCTATAGTAGAGGCCCTTAAATGGCCAATTAATGAACAGCTATCGACCTCATCCCACCACCACCTGTATTACCCGAGTGTTGGGTGAGGCTTTTGCCATGTGGTGTGCGTGGCAGAAGAGCCTGTGGTGGGATGCTTGCCACTTCTGGTTGTGGGGCGGGGGAGGGAGCAGGAGGGAGGGGGGGGAGTTGGTATTGCGATCCCAGAGCAGACCTCAACAGTGACTAGGATACTCGACCAAAACTCCAATATTTTAGTTTATTTTAAGACTGTGCGGAAAGAATGATTCCCTCCAGGAGTGATTGCCTGAAGAAATAGGGTTTTGGTATTTCCAAAACAAAATTTTATTATTACAACAATATTAAACGTGTGAGGTGGAATTCTCCCGAATCGGCGCGATGGCCTGATGCCGGCGTAAAAAGCGTCGCGAATCACTCCAGCGCCGGGCCGACTGGAAGTTGCGGAATCCTCCGTACTTCCAGGATCCAGGCTGGCACCAGAGGGGTTGGTGCCACGCCAACCGCCGCCGAAGGGCCGGCGCGAGTTAGTGCATGCGCAGACCGGCCGGTGTATTCTAGCGCATGTGCAGACCGGCCGGCGTATTCTAGCGCATGCGCAGACCGGCCGGCGTATTCTAGCGCATGCGCAGACCGGCCGGCGTGATCTGCGCATGCGCAGGTGGGTGTCTTCTCCGCGCCGGCCATGGCTGAGCCCTACAGTGGCTGGCACGGACGGAAGGAGTGCCCCCATGGCACAGACCCGCCTGCAGATCGGTGGGCCCCGATCACGGGCCAGGCCACTGAGGGGGGCCCTCCCGGGGCCGGACCCCCCGTGCCCCCCCTCCCCCCCCCCGAGGACCGCACCAGCCAGTCTACCAGCCAGGTCCCGCCGTGTGGGACCATGTCCAATCCACGCCGGCGGGACTGGCCAGAAATCGACGGCCGCTCGGCCCGTCGGGGCCCGGAGAATTGCCGGAAGAGACGCTGCCAACGGCCCCCAACCGGCGCGGCGCGATCCCCACCCCCGCCCGAAAACCAGCGTCGGAGAATTCGGCAGCCGCCGTCGATGCGGCGGGGCGGGATTCGTGACGCGCCCCCGTGGATTCTCCGACCCGGCGGGGGGTCGGAGAATCCCGCCCTTTAAGTTCACACCTCAAAAGAACAGTTTACAATTACCCCTTAAACACTACTACTCAATTTCCCGTCAAACAAGAAAATAAACATACAGCTCTCGATCTATCTTATGGGAGAATTGTGGACTCAGCGTCAAACAGGTCTGAATTCACCTCTCTCCCCAAAGCTTTCTTCAAAAAACTGCCTCTCTCGAGCTTTTCTGTATTCTCTGTATTCCTTGGCTCCGCCCAGCCATGACCTCATCTCCCCAAGCTGACAAACAAACCCTCCCTGCAAACACATTAACGCTCCAGGAACTTTCCCAGACAGACCACAGTCCATTAGTCCAAACTGAAAACCACATCCCTTTCGTCAATTTCACCCTCTGGCTGCTAAAAGCACCCAGACCCTGCAGAAACAAAATTATCTTTTTTAAAAACATGACCACTGCAGCCAAACATGCTCTAGCCTCAGGCTTTTAACCCTTAAATTGACCGATATTTAGAATCCAATATTCCTGAAGTCTTCCAGTAATCCCAATGGGAGAGCCCTCGATCAAAGGGATTAGACATCAGGAAGTGGGGGCTGTTTGAGAGCAAACCCCCTTCCCTTTCTGCCAGCCCCCACCCCACAACTCCCTCCTCCTCCCCACATTACTTACTTGCTTCTCCACGATCCTCGCCTCTGGTGTCCATCCTTGCAGCCACTCCCTCCGCAATGGCTCGTGAGCACAAACTGCCAGATTCTGATTGGCTGCCAGCTCTCAGTCAGCAAGACCCCCAGGGCCACGATTTCATGGGAAGGCCTTGTGCTGCCTGATTAGTCGGTGGTTCAGCAGGCTTTCCCAAGAAGGGGCAGTGTGGCTCTCTCACCGGTTCTCCAGCGGGCAGGTGACATCTCAATGTCTTGTCGAGATTCCACCCTATATCGGAGTTTCATACCCAGTGTCAGAGTTAGCTCTCCCTGATCTCATTTACAGCAGCAGGTTTACATAATAGAAAAAAAGGCCACTAACCAGCTCTAATCACAGGTCTGGCCGGCTGTAATCCAGCCCCTGACCGTCTGTAATCCGGCCCCTGACCGGCTGTAATCCAGCCCCTGACTGGCTGTAATCCAGCCCCTGACCGTCTGTAATCCAGCCCCTGACCGGCTGTAATCCAGCCCCTGACCAGCTGTAATCCTGCCCTGACCAGCTGTAATCCTGCCCTGACCAGCTGTAATCCAGCCCCTGACCGGCTGTAATCCAGCCCCTGACCGGCTGTAATCCGGCCCTGACCGGCTGTAATCCAGCCCCTGACCGACTGTAATCCGGCCCTGACCGGCTGTAATCCAGCCCCTGACCGGCTGTAATCCAGCCCCTGACCGACTGTAATCCGGCCCCTGACCGGCTGTAATCCTGCCCCTGACCGACTGTAATCCTGCCCCTGACCGGCTGTAATCCAGCCCCTGACCGGCTGTAATCCGGCCCCTGACCGGCTGTAATCCGGCCCCTGACCGGCTGTAATCCGGCCCCTGACCGACTGTAATCCGGCCCCTGACCGACTGTAATCCGGCCCCTGACCAGCTGTAATCCGGCCCCTGACCGACTGTAACCCAGCCCTGACCGGCTGTAATCCCCCCCCTGACTGGCTGTAATCCAGCCCCTGACCGGCTGTAATCCCCCCCCTGACTGGCTGTAATCCGGCCCTGACCAGCTGTAATCCGGCCCCTGACTGGCTGTAATCCAGCCCCTGACCGGCTGTAATCCGGCCCCTGACCGGCTGTAATCCGGCCCCTGACCGGCTGTAATCCAGCCCCTGACCGACTGTAATCCGGCCCCTGACCGGCTGTAATCCCCCCCCTGACCGGCTGTAATCCGGCCCCTGACCGACTGTAATCCGGCTCCTGACCAGCTGTAATCCAGCCCCTGACCGACTGTAACCCAGCCCCTGACCGGCTGTAATCCCCCCCCCCCTGACCGGCTGTAATCCGGCCCCTGACCGGCTGTAATCCAGCCCCTGACCGGCTGTAATCCGGCCCTGACCGACTGTAATCCAGCCCCTGACCGACTGTAATCCAGCCCCTGACCGACTGTAATCCAGCCCCTGACCGGCTGTGAGCAGCTTCCTGAAGGGCCAGTCCACTTGCGCTCAATACCTTGACGATGACAGAGGTGCAATATCCTAACCCCCACGAGATCCACAGGGAAACTATTATCAAACTCCCTGTGGGGCCTGTGGAGTACGGGTTTCCCAGGTGTGGGGGCGGGGGCCCACTCACCTGGGGCCCGTTAGAATCCAGCATAAAAGTCGGCCTGAGCAGGGACTGTCATGTCAGTATTCCCAACGGGGATGGTGATTGTGGATAGGTACTGCCTTGGGCATCTTATTGTTAAAAGTAAAATAAATCTTTTCCTTCCTCCGCTGACTCCATCGGTCAGTAATTGCCGAGCAGTGATTAACCACGGCGTCTCTGGCAGTTTTCTCATTGAACTGGAATGATTCTCTCTGTGTCAAACACTCTTGTTTTTTCCCCACAAGCCATCAAGGCGAGGATTCTATCGGCACATGACAAAGGAACTCACGCTGAAGTCACTGTCAAAGTAAAGAAGGTGATGAAAACTGGGAAAGTGAAAATCACCCACGGCAACTGGAGCATTTACCCTGAATCCTGGACCAAACGTGGGTGTACCTGTCCCTTGCTCAACCCTGGTGAGTGACAGAGGAACTTGTGGGGACTGGGAGCACAGGGAAAGGGTTGAGTTCATCACAAGGAATGATATAGTCATAGAGTTTACAACAAAAAAGGCCCTTCAGCCCATCGCGTCTGCACTGATCAAAAACAACCACGCAACCGTTCTAATCCCATTTCCCACCACTTGGTCCATAGCCGTGTCTGCCCTGGGATCGCAGGGACACATCTAAATACTGTTTCAATGTTCTGAGGGTCTCTGCCTCCACCATCCTTTCAGGCAGCGAGTTCCAGACTCCCACCCCCCTCTGGGGGAAAAGGTTTCTCCGCACATCCCCTCTAAACCTCCTGCCCCTTACCTTAAATCTCTGCCCCCTGGTCATTGATCCCCTCCTCCAAGGGGAAAAGTTGCTTCCTGTCTACTCTATCTCTGCCCCTCATAATTTTATACATCTCAATGATGTCCCCCCTCAGTCTCCTCTGCTCCAAGGAAAACAGCCCCAGTCTATCCAATCTCTCTCTATAACTAACACTCTCCAGCCCAGGCAACATCCTGGTAAATCTCCTCTGCACCCTTTCCAGTGGCTATCACATCTCTCCTAGAATACGGATTCCAGAACTGCACACAATACTCTAGCTAATAATAATAATAATAATCTTTAGTGTCCCAAGTAGGCTGACATTAACACTGCAATAAAGTTACTGTGAAAAGCCCCTAGTTGCCACATTCCGGCGCCTGTTCGGATACACAGAGGGCGAATTCAGAATGTCCAATTCACCTAACAGCACGTCTTTCGGGACTTGTGGGAGGAAACCGGAGCACCCGGAGGGAACCCATGCACACACGGGGAGAACGTGCAGACTCCGCACAGACAGTGACCCAAGCCGGAATCGAACCTGGGACCCTGGTGCTGTGAAGCAACCGTGCTGCCCATAGCTGTGGCCACAGCTGTGGCTTAACCAGGATTTTATACAGTCCCAGCTGACCATAGGCTGTTTTCCCCTTTGAGGGGGGAGAGCTGACTGGCGGTGGTTTAACCTGAGGGTCACCACACCTCAGGCGAGGGGCAAGGTTGAGGAGGCGGGGCCTTCATGAATAATCTCAGCCGGTACGGGAATCAAACCCGCGCTGCAGGCCTTGCTCTGCATCACGAACCAGCTGCCCAGCCAACTGAGCTAAACCAGCCCCTTAAACTTGATGCCTCGGCTAACAAAGGCAATTGTACCATCTTCCTTCTTAACCGCTGTATCCACCTGCTCTGCTACCTTAAGGGACGGGTATACATGCACAGCAAGGTCCCTCTGATCCTCGGTGCTTCCCAGGGTCCTGCCGTTTATCCTGTATTCCCCTTGCCTTGTTTATCCTGCCCAAGTCCATCACCTCACACTTATCCCGATTGAATTCCATTTGCCACTGACCAGCCCGTCTGACCAGCCCGTCTGACCAGCCCGTCTGAGCAGCCCGTCTGACCAGCCCGTCTGAGCAGCCCGTCTGACCAGCCCGTCTGACCAGCCCGTCTGAGCAGCCCGTCTGACCAGCCCGTCTGACCAGCCCGTCTGACCAGCCCGTCTGACCAGCCCGTCTGAGCAGCCCGTCTGACCAGCCCGTCTGAGCAGCCCGTCTGACCAGCCCGTCTGACCAGCCCGTCTGACCAGCCCGCCTGACCAGCCCGTCTGAGCAGCCCGTCTGACCAGCCCGTCTATATCCTCCTATAATCGAAGGCTACCCTCTTCACTATTTACCAATTTTCCTCTCATCCACAAACTTACTGATCAACCCACTACATTCATATCTGAACCATTGATATAAACCACAAACAGCAAGGGCCCCAACACTGCCCCCTGTGGGACCCCACTGGACACAGGCTTCCAGTCAGAAACACGCCCCTCGCCCATCACCCTCTGCTTCCTGCCACTCAGCCCATTCTGGGTCCAATTTGCCAAATTCCCTGGGATCTCATGGGCTCTGACCTTCGCTGTCAGTCTCCCATGTGGAACCTTATTGAAAGCCTTGCTGAAGTCCTGCAGACTACGTCAAATACATTTCCCTCATTTACACACCTGGTCACCTCTTTGAAAAACTCAATCAAGTTGGTCAGACATGATCTCCCCTTAACAAAACCATGCTGACTGTTCTAGATTAATCCCTGTCTCTCCAAATGCAGATTAATTCTGTCCCTCAGAATTGCTTCCAATAGTTTCCCACCACTGAGGTTAGGCTGACTGGCCTGTAGTTTCCTGATTTATCCCTTCCTCCCTTCTTGAATAATGGAACTACATTGGCTGTCCTCCAGTCCCCCGGCACCTCTCCTGTGGCCTGAGAGGAATTGTCAATTATTGCCAGCACCCCAATTTCCTCCCTTGCCTCGCTCAGCAGCCTGGGATACATTTCATCTGGCCCTGGAGATTTATTTACCTTTAAGCCTGCCAGACTACTCAGAACCTCCTCTCTGTCTGTGTTAATCTCTTTAATTTTATTACAGTCCTTCTCCCCGATTTCTATATCCGCATCGTCGTCCCTCACGAGTGAACACTGACATAAAGTATTCACATAGAACCCTACCCACATCCTCCGACTCCACACACAAATTATCACTGTGGTCCTTAATGGGCCCGACTCTTTCCCTAGTTATCCTTTTGCCCTGAATGTACTTGTAAAACAACTTAGGATTTTCCTTTATTTTACCGGCGAGTATCCTTTCATGTCCCCTTTTTGCTCTCCTAATTTCCTTTTTAAGTTCCCTCTTGCACATTCTAAACACCTCTGAGGCTTCTGCTGTTTTGACCCCTCGATATCTGCCGTAACCCTCCCTTTTTCTCCTGATCCAATGCTGTATATCCCTCAATATCCAGGGTTCACTGGATTTGATGGTTCCACCCATTTTCTTGATTGATTTATTCCTTTCTGATCTATGGACAGCGCGCCCTGACCTTGCTAACTCTTTCATCTTTTTATTATTCGTTTGTGGGGTGTGGGTCTCGCTGGGCTGGGCCAACATTTGTTGCCCATCCCTGAGGGCATTTAAGAGTCACCCACATTGCTGTGGGTCTGGAGTCACATGTAGGCCAGACCGGGTAAGGACGGCAGATTTCCTTCCCTGAAGGACATTAGTGAATCAGATGGTTTTTTCCGACAATCGGCAATGGTTTCATGGTCGCCCTTAGACTTTTCATTCCAGATTTTTTTTACTGAATTCAAATTCCACCGACTGCCCTGGTGGGATTCGAACCTTAGTTCCCAGAGCATCACCCTCGGTTTTTGGATTGCTAGTCCAGCGACAATACCACTACTGCCTTCCCTAACCGGCCTCTCGCCCGCCCTGCAACTCTCTGCGATTTCTGTATCACTTATCCAAATATCTCATTATCAGGCTTGATGTTAAATTTTGTTTCTGAACACTCCTGAAATGCCTTATGAGCCACTCTGGATCTCCTCAGGACAGCATGGAGTTCTGACATTGCTGTGTTAAAAATGTGCCATAAATGCCAGCTGTTGATCGTAATGGAACAGTAGAATTGCCCGACAGAATGGAGACTCAATTTGGAATGTTTATGCCCTAATTTCCCGGCTCCTCAGTCCCACAGCTTCTTCTTTTCCTCCTCTCCTACGGTTAAACTACCCCAAGTTCCACGTGCCCCCCTCTGATTCCTCATCCTAATAACCATTATTCAAATGTCTGGGCATCGGTGGGGCAGGGGTGCGTGCGGAAGAATGCACAACTCATTCACCAATGGGGAAATGTGCACAGCTCGTTCACCAATGGGGAAGTGTGTACAGCTCATTCACCAATGGGGAAGTGTGCACAGCTCATTCACCAATGGGGAAGTGTGCACAGCTCATTCATCAATGGGGAAGTGTGCACGGCTCATTCACCAATGGGGAAGTGTGCACAGCTCATTCACCAATGGGGAAGAGTGCACTGCTCATTCACCAATGGCAGCACGGTAGCATAGTGGTTAGCACAAATGCTTCACAGCTCCAGGGTCGCAGGTTCGATTCCGGCTTGGGTCACTGTCTGTGTGGAGTCTGCACGTTCTCCCCGTGTGTGCGTGGGTTTCCTCCGGGTGCTCCGGTTTCCTCCCACAGTCCAAAGATGTGCGGGTTAGGTGAATTGGCCAGGCTAAAATTGCCCTCAGGGTCCAAATTGCCCTTAGTGTTAGGTGGGGTTACTGGGTTATGGGGATAGGGTGGAGGTATGGGCTTGGGTAGGGTGCTCATTCCAAGAGCCGGTGCAGACTCGATGGGCTGAATGGCCTCCTTCTGCACTGTAAATTCTATGAAAAAAATTCAATGAATGGGGAAGTGTGCACAGCTCATTCACCAATGGAATGCTCGGCTTTACAGAGTGGAATTATGACAACATGTTCCGTAAAGATTGTTTGTATTCCCTTGTCGACAGAAAAGGATGAGGTGTTTTCATTGGTGTGTTGAAAGGGATTTAAGTGGTTTGATAGGGCAGATGCAATGAATCCTCTGGTGGAGGGAGTCTAGATCAAGGGAGCAATCCACAGCAAAAGGGGGCCCCGCCCTTGAGAGCAGCGAGCCAATCTGATTGGCTGCCAACTGAACAGTCCCAGCAATGTCAGAACTCCGTGCTGTCCTGAGGACATCCAGAGTGACTCGATTTCAAGCCCTTTTTGGCCAAGCCCCCACTGGCTCAGCCCCCACTGGCTAAGCCCCCACTGGCCATATCGCCAATGGCTAAGCCCCCACTGGCCAAGCCCGCACTGGCTCAGCCCCCACTGGCCATGTCGCCAATGGCTAAGCCCCCACTGGCTAAGCCCCCACTGGCTCAGCCCCCACTGGCTCAACCCCCACTGGCTAAGCCCCCACTGGCTAAGCCCCCACTGGCCAAGCCCCCACTGGCTCAGCCCCCACTGGCCAAGCCCCCACTGGCTAAGCCCCCAATGGCCAAGCCCCCACTGGCCAAGCCCCCACTGGCCCAGCCCCCACTGGCTCAGCCCCCACTGGCCATGTCGCCATTGGCTAAGCCCCCACTGGCCCAGCCCCCACTGGCTCAACCCCCACTGGCTAAGCCCCCACTGGCTAAGCCCCCACTGGCCAAGCCCCCACTGGCTCAGCCCCCACTGGCCATGTCGCCATTGGCTAAGCCCCCACTGGCTAAGCCCCCACTGGCTAAGCCCCCACTGGCTCAGCCTGCACTGGCTCAGCCCTCACTGGCTAAGCCTCACTGGCCAAGCCCCCACTGGCTAAGCCCCCAATGGCTCAGCCCCCACTGGCTAAGCCCCCACTGGCCATGTCGCCATTGGGTCAGCCCCCACTGGCCATGTCGCCATTGGCTAAGCCCCCACTGGCCAAGCCCCCACTGGCTAAGCCTCACTGGTCAAGCCCCCACTGGCTAAGCCCCCACTGGCTAAGCCCCCACTGGCTCAGCCCCCACTGGCTAAGCCCCCACTGGCCAAGCCCCCACTGGCTAGGCCCCCACTGGCCAAGCCCCCACTGGCTAAGCCCCCACTGGCCAAGCCCCCACTGGCTCAGCCCCCACTGGCTCAGCCCCCACTGGCTCAGCCCCCACTGGCTAAGCCCCCACTGGCTAAGCCCCCACTGGCCCAGCCCCCACTGGCTCAGCCCCCACTGGCTCAGCCCCCACTGGCCAAGCCCCCACTGGCTAAGCCCCCACTGGCCAAGCCCCCACTGGCTAAGCCCCCACTGGCCAAGCCCCCACTGGCCAAGCCCCCACTGGCTCAGCCCCCACTGGCCATGTCGCCAATGGCTAAGCCCCCACTGGCCAAGCCCCCACTGGCCAAGCCCCCACTGGCCAAGCCCCCACTGGCTCAGCCCCCACTGGCCATGTCGCCATTGGCTAAGCCCCCACTGGCCAAGCCCCCACTGGCTAAGCCCCCACTGGCCAAGCCCCCACTGGCTAAGCCCCCACTGGCTCAGCCCCCACTGGCTAAGCCCCCACTGGCTCAGCCCCCACTGGCCATGTCGCCATTGACTAAGCCCCCACTGGCCCAGCCCCCACTGGCTCAGCCCCCACTGGCTAAGCCCCCACTGGCTAAGCCCCCACTGGCCAAGCCCGCACTGGCTCAGCCCCCACTGGCCAAGCCCGCACTGGCTCAGCCCCCACTGGCTAAGCCCCCACTGGCTAAGCCCCCACTGGCCAAGCCCCCACTGGCCAAGCCCCCACTGGCTAAGCCCCCACTGGCCAAGCCCCCACTGGCCAAGCCCCCACTGGCTAAGCCCCCACTGGCAAAGCCCACACTGGCAAAGCCCACACTGGCTAAGCCCCCACTGGCTAAGCCCCCACTGGCCAAGCTCCCACTGGCCATGTCGCCACTGGCCAAGCCCCCACTGGCCAAGCCCCCACTGGCTCAGCCCCCACTGGCTAAGCCCCCACTGGCCAAGCCCCCACTGGCAAAGCCCACACTGGCTAAGCCCCCACTGGCTCAGCCCCCACTGGCCAAGCCCGCACTGCCATGCTCCCATTATCCAAGCCCGCACTAGAATTGGTGAATTTGCTGCAAGACGCTCAATGTGTCTCTCTGTCTCTCTCTCTGAATAATCCTGACTCCTCAGAGATCAGAGGCCATTTTCATGTCTTCGGAACAGTCAAAAACAGTTCTTATTTTCCTTTCTTCGATAGGTACAGATTACCTGATTGTTGGCCATGAAGCAAGCCAAACGGGTAGACTCCTAGTGAACATGGACAGTCTGGTCACTCCATGGCGAGCGGGCACAGCCAAATGGGTGGCGCACAACTTGCGCGTGAGCTGCAAATGACCGTATCAGGTTAACACGGCCTCAGTGGCACCTGGAGCGTCGCCATCCACTGCATGCTGTGTGTAATCAGCCCTCATTCAACCAAGATCCAGGGTGAAGTGTCGAGGGAAACTACAAAGTGGCAATTGGCAAGATCCCTCCTTCAAGTCGTCATAGACCCATGCACCTTGCTTCAAGTAACTGCTTCAATCCTTGCTGCCTCTTTGGTCTGTCTATTACCTGAAAGATCATAAACTCATCATCAAACAATAAGATAACAGCATTTGTGATCAGACTCTCTGACCCCTTCCATGTTACCTTTGTTGTCTGTGTAAGTGCTCAGCCTGTGTTCTGGGTGGCTCTGTGCTTGGAGTCCATTTCTACCATGCTGTCTTCAACCCAGTACTTTGTCTCACTTTGGGCCCATCCAGGAGGTCGATTCAAACAATGTTTTTATTCGTGTCTATTTGGCTGTATTTTCAGTCAAAGGATTCACTACTCTGAGAAGTTGTTTTGTAAAAATAATTAAACAAGAGTTGTTATTGTTTTCTAAATTGAAGCACCCATCGTGACTCTCTCTAACATTGATCACCAGGCATTGTGCCCCACCTCAAACTACCCAAATCGATGATGTGGAGATGCCGGCGTTAGACTGGGGTGAGCACAGTAAGAAGTCTGACAACACCTGGTTAAAGCACTGCTCCGAAAGCAGACTGCTTGAAACAAACCTGTTGGACTTTAACCTGGTGTTGTAAGTGATGGAACCATCAATTCTATGGACATGTGCTTGTAGGATTAGAATAGCGGTTTTAATATACTTACAACAGAGCCAGTCTGTTCGCCGTTGAACTTTCGATGAACTGGCTGGCTGGCTCTGTGGCACGGATCTTTATACAGCAGCTCCAAGGGGAGGAGTTCTGGGCGGAGCCAAGGGGGGAGCCCAGTACAAACTCTCGCGTACTCCCAGAGCTACTCCCCCTGGTGGTCAAGTAGTGCAACTGCACTTACAATATCGGTACGTATATACAATGGGAACAGAGTGACATTGGTAACTATAATGCCGTGTGAATCTCATTCACCACATTCACCCCCTGTGAAAAAAATCAAGTCCGGCAGGGGTGGTGGCTCACAGAGTTAGTCTGTCCGGTGGACGAATTGTTCGTTGTAATCTGCGGAGCACCGGGGTTGCAGCCTCTTGCGGTGGCTGGGTGGGTGTTGAGAGCTGGGGTACGATGGCAGACTCCAGGGCGGGTCTCGTCCGAACTTCATACACCTCTGGCTCAACCGGAGGCTGGGGGCGCTGGGGGCGGTCTGGTGCTGGCGCGTGGAACAGGTGGGGCGAGCTTGCGGAATCGGGGGCGCGAGGGGGCGGCAGCATAGGGAACGGGGTAAGGGGTTCCTCAGTGGGGGTGGGGGGGGGCTGGATCCAGCGGGTGCCAGGTCCCAAAGGGTTACTGTGTCCTGGCGACCGTCCGGGAACTCCACGAATACGTACTGTGGGTTGGAATGGAGTAGGCGCACCTTTTCAACAAGGGGGTCGGTTTTGTGCACCCTGACGTGCTTCCTCAGGAGGACTGGGCCTGGTGTCCTCAGCCACGCCGGAACTGAGACCCCCGTGGTAGTGCCCCTAGAAAAAATGAAGAGCCGCTCGTGAGGGGTTTGATTGGTCGCTGTACAGAGGAGGGATCTAACCCCTGGGGTTGTAGCTGGTTGTCCTGCTCGAGGCGATGCCCTTGTCGAGCAGGTACTGACGCAGCTCGTCGCTCATAAAGGACGAACCCCGGTCACTGTGCATGTAGCTGGGGAACTCAAACAGGGTGAAGACACTATGCAGGGCCCTAATGACTGTGTAGGAGGTCATGTCGGGGCACGGGATTGCGAATGGGAAACGGGAGAACTCATCTATGATGTTGAGGAAATAAATTTTCTTGTTAGTGGAGGGGAGTGGCCCTTTGAAATCGATCGCAAGGCGTTCAAAGGGCCTAGAAGCCTTGACCAGGTGGGCCCTGTCTGGTCTATAGAAGTGCGGTTTGCACTCTGCACAGATCGGGCAGTCCCTGGTGACCGCTTGTACCTCCTCGTTGGAGAAAGGCAGGTTTCGGGCCCTGATGTAGTGGGCGAGCCGGGTGACCCCTGGATGGCAGAGGTCATCGTGGATGGCTTTCAAACGGCTGATCTGCGCACTGGCGCATTTCCCGCGGGATAGGGCATCCGAGGGCTCGTTGAGCTTCCCCGGTCGATATTTAATATCGTAACTATAGGTGGAGAGTTCGATCCTCCACCGAAGGATTTTATCGTTTTTTATTTTGCCCCTTTGCGAGTTGTCAAACATAAAGGCAGCCGATCGTTGGTCGGTGATGAGGGTGAACCTCCTACCTGCGAGGTAGTGCCTCCAGTGACGAACAGCCTCCACAATGGCTTGTGCTTCCTTCTCGACTGAGGAGTGTCGGAGTTCTGAAGCGGATAGGGTACGGGAGAAAAATGCAACAGGCCTCCCTGCCTGATTTAAAGTGGCTGCTAGAGCTACCTCTGAGGCGTCGCTCTCAACATGAAAGGGATTCATCCACCGCCCGCATGGCTGCTTTGGCGATGTCCTCCTTGATGCAGCTGAAGGCCTGGCGTGCCTCAGCTGACAGGGGAAATCGTGTGGCCTTAAAGAGTGGGAGGGCTTTGTCCGCATATTGAGGGACCTACTGGGCGTAATATGAAAAGAACCCCAAGCACCGTTTGAGGGCCTTGGGGCAATGAGGGAGGGGGAGTTCTAAGAGGGGGGCACATACGGTCTGGGTCTGGGCCCAGGACTCCGTTCTCCATGACGTAGTCGAGGATGGCCAGTCTGTTTGTGCGGAAAACGCATTTCTCCTTGTTATAAGTGAGGTTTAATTTCTGTGCCGTCTGGAGAAAATGGTGGAGGTTGGCGCCGTGGTCCTGCTGGTAATAGCCGCAGATGGTAACATTGTCCAGATACGGAAACGTGGCCCGCAGCCCGTACTGGTCCACCATTCGGTCCATTGCTTGTTGGAACACCGAAACCCCATTAGTGACCCCGAAGGGAACCCGGAGGAAATGGAAGAGGCGGCCATCGGCCTCGAACGCCGCGTAGTGGCGGTCCTCCGGGCGGATTGGGAGCTGGTGGTATGCAGACTTCAGATCCACCGTGGAAAATAGCCAATATTGGGCGATCTGTTTAACCATGTCTGCAATTCTGGGGAGGGGATAGGCGTCTAGGAGCGTAAAGCGATTTATGATCTGGCTATAGTCGATGACCATGCAAAAGTTTTCCCCGGTCTTGACGACCACCACTTGAGCTCTCCAGGGACTATTACTGGCCTCTATGATCCCCTCACTGAGCAGCCGTCGGACCTCCGATCGGATAAAGACCCTATCCTGTAGGCTGTATCGCCTGCTGCGAGTAGCTACTGGTTTGCAATCTGGAATAAGATTGGCGAAGAGAGGAGGGGGGGAGATGCGCAGCGTAGCGAGGCTGTAGATAGTGAGTGGGGGCAGGGGCCCGCCGAAGCTGAGGGTGAGGCTCTTGAGGTTGCACTGGAATTCCAGGCCTAATAAGAGTGGCACGCAGAGGTCGGGCAGGACATAAAGTTTAAATTTCGAATAACTAGCGCCCCGAATTGTGAGCGTAGCGACGGTGCGTCCTTGGATTTGGACTGAGTGGGAGCTCGAAGCGAGGGCGATAGTTTGGCTCACAGGAAAAATAGGAAGCGAACAGCGTCTTACCAGCTCTGGGTGTATAAAGCTCTCGGTGCTCCCGGAGTCAAAGAGGCATGGCGTGCTGTACCCGTTGATCTGGACCTCCGCCATCGAACTTCGTAGGCGCTTGGGGCGGGATTGATCCAGGGTGACCGCGTTGAGTTGCGGGCCGCATGATGAGTGCCCGGGAAGGTGGTAGTCTTCCGAGTGGGCGTCCGGTACGTTCTGGCAAGCTTGATGCAGGATTGCTGCGCTGAGTTGCGGGCCGCGTGATGGGTGCCTGGGGAAGTCGTAGTCTTCAGATGAGCTATCTGAGCATGCAGATGCAGATGGGGCCCGTGGATCGCACGTGGTGAGCGGCGAGGAAGATGGCGTCCAAGATGGCGGCCGCCATGAGTCGCACGTGGCCGGCCGCATGGTGGGGGTTTGCCAAGATGGCGGCCCCATTGGATCGCACGTGGCGGGAGGGGGCTGAGTCGGGGAGTAGGCCGCAGCGTTTCGGGTACCGCGGGCCCGCTGATGTTGAGAGCGATTTGTTTTCTCTACTGGGGAGTTAGAAACTGGGGCCCTTTTCGCGAGACACACTCTGGCATAGTGGCCTTTCTTCCCGCAGCTGCTGCAGGTCGCGGATCGGGCTGGGCAGTGCTGCCACGGGTGCTGGCTTTGTCCACAGAAATGGCAGGCTGGGGCAGCTGAGTAACTGGCTTTGGCAGCAGAGTAACTGGCTGGGGCAGCAGAGTAACTGGCTGGGGCAGCAGAGTAACTGGCTGGGGCAGCAGAGTAACTGGCTGGGGCAGCTGAGTAACTGGCTTTGGCAGCACGGTAGCTGAGGGGCCGTGCGGCACAGGCCTGGGGGAGTTGTTGGTCGAGGGCCCACGATGGGGTCGCGGGGTCCATGGGAAACAAGGTGAGGCTGCGGAAGGAGACTTCCATTGTGGTAGCAGGTAGTAGTGTCTAGGTCTTGGGCCCCCTTTTCCAGCAGCCTTTGGCGCACATAGTTTGATCTGAGGCCCGCTACAAATACATCCCGCACAGCAAGCTCCCTATGTTCGGCCGCGGTAACGGCCTGGTAGTTACAGTTATTGGAAAGATTGCTCAGTTCCCGTACAAACTCGGCTAGCGTTTCTGTCGGCCGCTGACGGCGAGTCGTAAACACGTGGCGTGCATAAACCTCGTTGATGGGCCTAACGTACATTTTGTCCAATATTGCCAGCGCTGCGGTGTAAGAACCGGCCGGATTTAGCTGCGTGGAGATTCTGTGGCTTACCCTCACATGCAGTAGGCTGAGTTTTTGTTCCTCCGTTGTTCCAGCGGTGCTGGCTTCTGCCAGGTAGGCTTTAAAACATCTCAGCCAGTGGGAGAAAATTTCTTTAGCCTCTGCATCCTGCGGGTCGAGTTCTAGGCGTCCGGGCTTGAGGGCTGCTTCCATGATTTACTTCGACTGTTTCGTAAGTATATTAAATTGATGGAACCATCAATTCTACGGACACGTGCTTGTAGGATTAGAATAGCGGTTTTAATATACTTACAACAGAGCCAGCCTGTTCGCCGTTGAACTTTCGATGAACTGGCTGGCTGGCTCTGTGGCACGGATCTTTATACAGCAGCTCCAGGGGGAGGAGTTCTGGGCGGAGCCAAGGGGGGAGCCCAGTACAAACTCTCGAGTATTCCCAGAGCTACTCCCCCTGGTGGTCAGGTAATGCAACTGCACTTACAATATCGGTACGTATATACAATGGGAACAGAGTGACATTGGTAACTTACTGTACCCAAATCGAGTCACTGGTGGTTAGGGATTACTGACCACCCAGGATTGACCTGGAGTCTCCTGGAGTTAAAAGTGAATCTGCTGGACATTGACCAGGAGCAAAATCCCAGGAAAAATGTAATGGAACCATTTCAGAAATGTGTTTTCAATTTTCTTAAAACACTCTGATGTGAGGCAGGGGGTGAAGGAAAGGTTCTTTGACTTGGTTGGATTTTGGAAACTCTTATGATAAACCTCCAGGAATATGTCCAACCACAGTTGGCAACTCTTACCAGTGATGCCAGTCCAACGTTTCAATAGCAAGGTAACCCTCCCCCACAAGGCACCTTGCGATGATGTCAGTGAATAACGCACATCGGTAGCCGTCAAAACCTGACGGTAAAATGCTGGAAATAGCCAGCAGGTCAGGCAGTAACTGTGCAGAGAATGGGCTGAATTTCACAGCTTCTCGTAGGCACGTTTTAGGCAGGATGGGAGGAGCATGAAATTGAAGGGACAGGAAATCATTCAAATATACAAAACAGAAGGAAGCCATTCAGTAAAATCATGGCTGATCCCATCTATCCCAACGAGAATCAATTCACCTCCACCGTAAAAGTATCCAGCGACCCCCACCCATCTCCGCCACCTTCTGAGCCACACAATCCTCTGGGAGAAAACCATTCTCCTAATCTCTGTCTTATAAGAGTGATTATAAACCTGTTCCCCCCCCCCCCCAGTACTGGAGTCACCCACAAGAGGAAAAGTCCTTTCCATGTCCACCTTGTCCGGTTAGTGTTGCCCCTGGGTTATTCTGGTTATTGAGTTTCTTTGACATTCCCAACCTCACAGCGGCTGTAACCTGGGGTGGGCAAGACCTCGGGCGGGCCGTCCTTACCCCAATTGCGACCCTTAAGTGGTCAATTGGCTATTTCATGCCCAGCTGGGGGGAGGATACTTGTGGCGTGCCTGACAATCAACCGGCTTAGATCACAGGGCGGGGGGGGGGGGGGGGGGGGGGGGGGGGGGGGGGGGGGGGGTAGGCCAGCAGGCCCCTTCTTCGGAGGGCACATTTTTCTCTCTCTTCACAGCACAGAAAAGACCCTTCAGCCCATTGCATCTGTGCCGGTCAAAAACAACCACCTAACTACTCTCACCCCGTTTTCCAGCACTTGGCCCATAGCCTTGTCTGCCCTCGGGGCGCAGGGGCACATCTAAATACTTCTTCAATGTTATGAGGGTCTCTGCCTCCACCAGCCTTTCAGGCAGAGTCCTGGGTTCCAATCCCACCATGGCAGATGGTGAAACTTAAATTCAATAAAACTGTGGAATTAAAAGTCTAATAATAGTAACCTTTATTGTTACATTAACACTGCAATGAAGTTACTGTGAAAAGCCCCTAGTCGCCACATTCCCGTACCAGCCTCCCCGAACAGGCGCCGGAATGTGGCGACTAGGGGCTTTTCACAGTAACTTCATTGAAGCCTATTTGTGACAATAAGCGATTTTCATTTTTCATTTCAAATGCTGGTTCAGCCAGCGACGCCACATCCCAAGGCAAATTTTTAAAAAATCACTCAAAACCATGTCATTTGTATCCGACACTAGACTGCAAAGATTCTACTTCAATTGCATCAGGAGGCTCCCAGGAGGACAGTGGGAATAGTTTTGGGATATTCTCAAAGCATCCCTGAAGAGATTAACCATCACCGCTGACTTATGGGAGATCCTGGCTTCTGAGCGGACAGAATGGAGAAGGTTCATTGGGAAAGCACCAAACCCATCGGGAGACTTCATCAGGGGCGTTCAGAGACAAAGAGGAGGTGTCGAAGAGAGCGCACAAACCTCCCAATACCTCATCTCCCCAAACTCCAAACAACACCTGCCCACACATGGCAGAGTCTAGGGATTAAACATTGAATTATCGGCCATCTCAGAATACATCAAACCGAATGGAAGCACGTCATCCTCATTCCAGAGAGACTGCCTAAGGGGAAGAAGTCAAATGCCTCATCAAGATCAGGCGCAGTTCCTCAAGCTTGTATGGAGCTAAACACTGAGCCAGCTTTCACAATCCATACCCGCATGTCCTTCCCATTCTCG
The DNA here is from genome assembly GCF_902713615.1 of Scyliorhinus canicula. NCBI lineage: Eukaryota > Metazoa > Chordata > Chondrichthyes > Carcharhiniformes > Scyliorhinidae > Scyliorhinus > Scyliorhinus canicula. The sequence continues at coordinate 3,631,808 of NC_052156.1, forward strand.
CACTTTTAACCTTTAAACAATAAGAGTGATGGGATCTACCTTCATGTTACAATGAACCTGGCATCCAAGGATCAAAAAAACATGATGCAGATCGGGAAGAATTTCCATTCCAATCTTTGAAATTCTATCGGGCTAAGCAATGACATCAATGTTAACATCATAATCTTAGAATCAGAGAGTGATACCGTATGGGAGATGCTTCATCATACCTGCATCTCACTGCATTAAACCCACGCCACTGCCCTTTCCCCTTAGACCTGCAATTTTTACCTTTTCATATACTGTATTTATCCGTTTTTAAAATTATTTGATGGGATGTGGGTGCTACTGTCTGGGCCAGCATTTATTTCCCATAATTGCCCGAGAGAAGGTGGTGGTGATCTGCTTTCCTGAACCAGTTCCTTTGTGCCGTCTTCATCTTTGTGAGAAGGGAAAATTCAACCTCACACATGTAGGTTGTCATGAAGGGCAATAGCAACAAAATGCTTGATTTACTCAGCACTGGATACGCCTGGGAGATGCTACTCAAGAATGGTGACAGCCTCATGTGCTTATGGCGTGTTTTAAATGTGCTATCACAGGTCATGTACAACAGCATAGATTTTTCATTTGGAGTCAGCTGTAAGTTAATAACTGACTCTGGTGTCTCGACCTCAAAAGGGATTTTCACCTACCACTCCTCTCTCAAAATCTAAAACTTCCCTCATTTGCCAGTGCATCCCTGCATAAAACACACATGGGTTTTGCATCCTTATTTGCATTGCTCAATTGACAAAACCATACCTCAGAAAATCATCTTTATATTTGTTTGTTCCCGGGTTAAGTTTCTTCTTTATAGTTTGTTGGCCAGAGGCTCTATACAGAGCTAACACTAGCACTGCTGTGTCCTGCCCTCGACTCTCCTGTGCAGCTCCCTCCAGCAAAATCAGATGTGAGATCCTGTTCAGTAGGTACACAGCCTATTTCTCTCTGGCTGTCTCTTATATTATGGGCCAGGGTTTAGAGAATCCCAAAGTGTATCATGGAGTTCACCTGACCCACAACTTTTAATAGATTGTGTTATGGGGAGCACATGGCCCACTCTACAGGTCTGGTACAGCAGAAATGGAAAAGTATTTTTTAAAGCAAAACAATGTTTATTCTATGAACTCAAGATAACCTTTTTAAAACATACAGTGAACATCTTAGCAACCATTAATTCAAATACAACCCCCAAAGAATACAACACTAAGTCATCCTTTAAGCTTTCCTTTTAACATCCATAAGACTTATAAACAAAACCTTTCACAGAAGCACATCAGGTTAAAGTCACTACTGAGAGCAGTTATTAGTTTGAAATCACCAAAGGATCGATTTAGTCTTTAGATTACAGAGAGAGACTAATACACCTTCTGGCTGTGACTGCAGCCATCCAGCTCTGAAAAAGAAACTGAAACACACCCTGCAGCAAACAGCCTAAAACAAAAGTAAAAAGCTGCCAGACAGTCCAGCTCCACTCACTCTCTGACACCACTGATAAACATCCATTTCTTACTTGTAAGAAAGTAATTCACTTTCACAGTCCAGTTGCTTTGCTTGCTAGCAACTAGAACAGTGGGGCACTGAGTTTCTGGTCACCTCCTATTTTAATTCTCTCCCTCACTCCCACTCTGATCTCTCTATCCTCTGCCTCTGACACTGATTCAGTTACGCTCAATATAAGCTCAAGGAAAAGCACCACCTCTTTCAGTTCGGCGCTTTGTAGCTCTCAGATTCAACCCTGAGTTCAACAATTTCAGACGAATGTACACTGTCCCCATGGAGTTGTGGATGATGATTGTGCTGCATTTACACCTTCCCTTCACCTATCTTTCATTTCTTTACTTGATGCATTATCGTCTCCTTTAGTCTTACACCATCATCCCTTTTGCCATTTCACCTCACTGCCATCCGCCCTATCACAGATTTTCCCTTTTGTTCTTTCTTAAAACCGGCAACATTTCAAACTTTTTCCAGTTGTGTGGAAAGGTCATTGCCCTGAAATATTAACACAGATCCTCTCTCCGTGGAAGCTGCCTGCCCTACTGATTAAGGAAGCTTGTGTCATGGTCTGAAGGTACCTGCATATGATGCTGCAGAGGTGAAATATTGTTATTCTTCGACTAGTCGCTGTGAAAGTCTCAAAAGAAGCCATGTGAAATTGACGTATGTTTATTTTGATCGAAGACCGCTGATGGGAAGTTTAACTGTGACCAGTCCCTAAGTGAAAGTGATTTTATTCAGTACCAGGGTGAAAGTTGTTTATTGCTGCTGTGTGATATGGATCTGTGCAGCCTGCATCTTGTTGTGCTCCTCAACATGTTACCACAGGAGTTACTCAGGAGTTATTTGTTACTCACTTTGCCTAAGCTCTGGAATTCTCTCCCTAAACCTCTCCACCTCTCTCCCTTCCTTTAAGATGCTCCTTAAAACCACGTCTGTGGTCAAGTTTCAAATCTCCTTATGCGGTGCACTGTCAAATTTTGCTTCATAACGTTCCTGTAAAGTTCCTGTGCAATATAAATATTGAATAATACCCAGCTTGTCACTTACACAGTCTGTCTCGCACGGTGATCTATTTTGACAATACTATCCAGGCTTAACTTCCAAGTTAACAGATGGAACCTTTTGGCTTCTCGGTCCCCCTCTGCTATTCACTTTAATCACAGTTGATCATCGACCTCAATGCCACTTTCCCTCACTATCTCTGAGAGCAACTGCAGCTAATTAGTTAGCTAACTTCGACTAGTTTTCAGAAGTTTGAATCAGTTGTTTCTCAGGAAGGATAAAAACAGAGGGTCTTCAGTGCTGTTTGGTCTGCACTGTGAGTGCTGCTGTGAGTGCACAGAGTGTCAAGCAGGGAGTTCGGTGAGGGGGTCCTCCTTTCCTTTCTTACTTTTTTCAGCCTCCAGTAGCAGGCTCTTACTTGGTACAGGGGGAAATGCTCATTGAATAACTGGCAAGTTATTTTCACAGTAACAAATCACTCTTAAAGTTATTATTAGGTCGGCCAGCTTTGCCGATGGGAATGTGCTTCCTGTGGTATGTGGGACATCATAGGAGCACCATGTGTCCAAGACAAACACATCTGCAGGAGGTTTGATTGATTGATTGATATTTATTGTTACATGTACCGAAGTACGGTGAACAGTATTTTTCTGCGGCCAAGGGAACGTACACAGTACGTACATAGTAGACAAAAGAAGGTGGCACTGGCTGCAGAGATTTGAGCTCCAATTTGAAGCTTGAGCAGTGGTGAAGTGACTGTGGTGCACCCACGAGGCAGAGAACAAGGCAGAGATGTACGTTTGGGGAGATGGTAACAACACAGGTTAGGAACGTACAAGCAGAGAGGGAATGGGTGACCACCAGGCAATCTAAGCACCAACTCAGCTTAAAATGTGAATAATATCAAAAGACACAGCGTTTGCAACAAGGTAGATGATTTAAAGGCACAAATAGAGGTAAATGGATAAGATCTAATTGTCATTATGGAAACAGGGCAACTGTGTGACCAAGACTGGAATATTCAAGGATATTCACCATTTGGAAAAGGAGGGGGTATTTACATTGATAATAAGGGATGGGATCAGTACATTAGTCAGGGAGGATCTTAAATCAGAAATACAAAATCTGAAACCTGTTTGGGTGGAGCTACGAAATAGCGAGCTACAGCAAACATTGGTGGGAGTTATTGATAGGCCACCAAACAATTGTGATCATGCGGGATGTGGTATTAATCAGCAGATTAGAGAAGCATACAATCTGGGTTATGCAGTAACCATGTGTGACTTCAATCTGCATATAGACTTGGTAAATCTAATGAGCCCTAATGCTGTCAGGCGGGTTTCTGGGATGTGTTGGGGATGGTTTTCTAGAGCAGTATGCCAGGGAACTGACTAGAGAATAGGGAGAGAACAATTATTATGTAATGAGAAAGGGCAAGTTAATTATCTTGTTGTATAAGAATGTTTAGGGATGAGTGACCATAATATGATGGAATTTTACATTATGTTTGAAAGTAAGGTAGATCAATCGGAAACCAGTGTGTTAAATTTGAATAAAGGAAATCATGAAGGTACGAGGGGGAAAGTGGCTGAAATGGATTTGGGAAAATACATTGAAAGGTACAATGGTGCATAGTCCTGAAAGATCCATTACACAGCGTACAGCACAGATACATTCCTTCAAGGTACAAAAGCCCAAAGGAAATGCCAGTCAACCATGGCTGACAAAGATTGCATAAGATTAAAAGAAAGAGTCGATAATGTTTGCAGCAATAGTAGTAAACCCGAGGATTGGGAGGGTTTTAGAACACAGCAAAGGAGAACCAATAAAGTGATAAAGGGGGGATAGAAAATGAATGTAAAGTAGCAAAAAATATTAACACAGACTGCTAAAACTTATGTAGGTTTGTAAAAAGGAAATGTTTGGTTAAGAGAAATGTGGGTTTATAAGAGACAGAGTCAGCAGAATTTGTGATGGAGAACAGAGAAATGGCAGAGAAATTAATTGATTACTTTATGTCTGTCTTCACTAAGAAAGGTACAAGTAATCTCCCAATATTAGAGATCCAAGGGATGAGAGAGAATGAGCAGTTGAAGGAAATTGATAAAAAGGTTGTATTGGAGAAATTAATGGGACTGAGAGCTGCCAAATCTCTGGGGCCTGATATTATCTGTGCGGAGTCTGCACATTCTCCCCGAGTCTGCGTGGATTTCCTCCGGGTGCTCCGGTTTCCTCCCACAAGTCCTGAAAGATGTGCTTGTTAGGTAATTTGGACATTCTGAATTCTCCCTCTGTATACCCGAACAGGCGCCGGAATGTGGTGACTGGGGGCTTTTCACAGTAACTTCATTGCAGTGTTAATGTAAGCCTACAATTATAAAGATTATTAGTATTATTATGCATCTAGAGTGTTAAATAGTGGTAGCTATAAAGATAGTGGATGCATTGGTGATCATCCTCCAAAATCCTATAGATTCTGGAATGGTTCCTGCAGATTGGAAAGTAGGAAACGTTACCCCACTATTTAAAAAGGGAGGGAGAGAGAAAACAGGGAACTGGCCTTACATTAGTAGTGGGGAAAATGATGGAATTTGCTATCAAGGATGTGATACATGAACACTTAAATAATAATCTAATTGGGCATTGTCAACACGGATTTATGAATGGGAAATCATGTTGACAAACTTGTTGGAGTTTTTCTGAGGATCTTACGAACAGAATTGATAAAGGGATAAAGGGGGATGTAGTGTACTTGCATTTTCAGAAGGTTTTCACTAAAATAGCCCACAGGAGATTGGTTAGCAAAATTAAAGGACATGGGATAGAAGTACATGTACTGGACCGGATTAAGGATTGGTTAACAGACAGAAAACAGTCGGAACAAATAGGTTATTCTTCCATTGGCAGGCCGTGGCTAGAGCGGTACAGCAAGGATCAATATTTGGGACCCAGCTATTCACAGTATGCATCAATGATTTAGATTTGGGGAGCAAGTGTAATATTTCCAGGTTTGCAGATGATACAAAACCAGGTGGGAAAGTGAGTTGTGAGGAAAGTAACTCCAAGGGGATTTGGACAGACAAGTGGGCAAGGACATGGCAGATGGAATATAATGTGGAAAAATGTAAAGTTATCCACTTTGGTAGAAGGAACAGATGTGCAGAATATTTCTTAAATGGCAAGACGTTTAGGAAGTGTAGTTGTAGAAAATGACCTGGGTGTCCTCATCGATAAATTAGCGAAGGCTAACGGGCAGGTGCAGCAATATATTAGGAAGGTTAATGGAACGTTAGCCTTTATCACAAGAGGATTTGAGTACAAGAGCAGCAAAGTCTTGCTTCAATTGTATCGGAGTTTGGTTAGATCGCACCGGGGGGTACTGTGTGCAGATTTGGTCCCCTTACCTCAGAAGGGACATTATTGCCATGGACTGAGTGCCGCGATGATTCACCAGACTTGTTCCGGGGATGGCGACGCGGTCTTACGAAGAGAGATTGGGAAAGCTGGGCTTGTGTTCACCAGAGTTTCAAAGAATGAGAGGTGATCCCATTGAAATCTACAAAATGCTTCAGTGGATAGACAGGGTAGATGCGGGTAAGATGTTTCCCCTGGTTGGGGAGTCGAGGACCAGGGGATACATTTTCAAAATAAGGGGGAAGCCACTTAGAACCGAGATGATGAGAAATCCTTAACTCCAAGGGTTGCGAATCACTGGAATTCTCTACCCCAGAGGCTATGGAAGCTCAATGTGTGTGCTTAAAATAGAGACTGGTAGGTTTCTAAATACCAATGACATAGACTCTGTAGGATTCTGTGAAGTTTGGGTGGTTGAAGGGTTTGAAACGGTAGCAATCAGCCGATAAAGACGGGAAGGAGCAGGAAAGGAAACATCAACAACCAGAATTGCAAAAGAGTCTGGAACAATTTCAAAAATAAAATATTTCTCCACGCCCCACCCCATTCATGAAACTTTGTACTTTAATGTACTTTAAAAATCACTTTGTCTATTTGTTCAGCAAAAGCTTTGCCAAACATTGTCCCAGAAATGAATCAGCAATTGCAGGGGTCGCGGGAAACAACCAAAAGTGATATTTTGAACGAGGGGCAAAAATAAAGTGTTTTTCTTTCCTCGTTGATGTTACTTCTGATATGCGTGAAACAGACGCAATGTATCTCACAGATTGCGACAGATTCTATAAAAATCAGACTGAGATAAAGAACAGAACATGACTCATGGGGAATGTGAGTCACAGCAGTTGATTTGTTTTTTTACCGAATCAGAAACAGAAGGGGTTGTGGAAGATGGAAAGTCCACACAGAGCAGAGACCAAAGATGCTCGTTCAGACGTGACTGTTAAGACACAATTGGGGCTGAGGAGAAAGTGGATTTGGGGAGGCAGTTTCACAAATCGCAGGTCATTGACAAAGTCATACCTAAAACATGAAGTGAACCAGACCCTGGCGTTCGATTCCAGAAGGATGGAATTGAAAAACAGAAAGATTTTGCTAAACTTGTGTCCAACCTTGGTTCAACCACCCTCCAACTTGTGTGAACAACTCGGAGCCGGGATTCTCCTAAATGGCGGCTAAGTGTTGATGCGGCGTAAACACCAGAATGTTTCACACCGGCCCCTAGGCCCAGCGATTCACTTACCTGAAGGGTGCCAGCAGGGCGCTGGAGTGCTCCACACAGCACCGGCTGCTGACACAGGGCCCTGTGCTTCCGGCCGCTGGTCCACGCATGGGCGTGGCGTTCGCCTGCGACGGCGGCCCCGTGCAACATGGCGGACCCACTCAGCGGGCCGGCTTCCAAAATAGCCCCCCCCCAGATCGCCACCACCCACTTATTGGTGGCCCCCGATCGTAACTCTAACCGTCCTGGTGGACCCCCCCCCCCCCCCCCGTCCGGTGACGGATCCCTCCGCCCCCCCCCCCCCCACCACCAGGGCAGCCGCGGCAGCCGGCACTCCGAGTGCCCGCTGTGTGGAATCATGTTAGAACCGCGCCGGTGGGAACTCGGCCAGCCGCCGGCGGAGAATCGCCGTGGGGGCCTCTTCCAACGGCCCCCGACCGACGCCGCATTGACTGGCGCCGATTCTACGGTCTGTGGAGAATCACGGGAAGGTGTCAGACCCGATCGCGGGTCTGACGCCCCATTCTCCACCCCCGCGCCGAGTGTGATTTCAGCTCAAAGGCTCGGAGAATCCAGGCGATGGTCTCCACATCATTAAAAGGATGGAGAGGACCGGGCCAGACGCAAAAACAAATGACCAGCATCAAAGCAGGACGGAAGAATTACAACTACCATAAGAGATTGAACAGGTTACCAAAGAGAAGACTGAGGGACGGCCTGGTGGAGGCTTTTAAAATTATGAAAGGGGCTTGGGCGGCACGGTGGCGCAGTGGGTTAGCACTGCTGCCTCACGGCGCCGAGGTCCCAGGATCGATCCCACCTCTGGGTCACTGTCCGTGTAGAGTTTGCACATTCTCCCCGTGTCTGCGTGGGTTTCACCCCCACAACCCAAAGATGTGCAGGGTAGGTGGATTGGCCACGCTAAATTGCCCCTTAATTGGAAAAAAACATAATGGGTACTTTACATTTTTTTTTAAACAAAATAAATTATGAAAGGGTTTGATAGGGCAGCCATGGAGAAGATATTTCCACTTGTCCACTTGCGTAAAGAACAGCACCCGGGACAACATCTATAAGCTAGTTAACAAATTAATCCAATAAGGAATTCACAGGAGACTTTCCCATCCACAGTGATGTGAGAATGTGGAAGTCACTAACATAGGGAAAGGGTGGTGAATAACGGAGATACATTTATGGGGAAGCTGGATCCACATATGAGGGAGAAAGGAATAGAAGGGTTTGTTGATAGGTTGCGAAGGGGGTTCGTGTGGATATGAAAGTCGCTTATTGTCACAAGTAGGCTTCAACTGAAGTTACTATGAAAAGCCCCTAGTCGCCACATTCCGACGTCTGTTCGGGGAGGCTGGTATGGGAAATATATGTGTAGAGACAGAGAGAACAGCTGGATAGCCTGTTCTGTGCTGTACATTTTCTACAATTTGTGTAGTTGGAGGATATGAGGCAGTATCTCAGTATCCCAGTAACAATCAGTCAACATCTAGAAAGAAAATGTCCAAACTGAAACAAACAACAAAACAAAGTGGCAGAGTGTCTGGAGCAATATCAAAAGGGAACATTTTTCTCTGCAGGAATGCTCTCGGGTTATGCAACTTTGCATTTCAATGTGATTTAAACATCACATTGTCTCTGTTATAAACTAAAACATTGCCAAACATGTTGTTTTGATTGCAGTGCAGAGTGCAGTGTCCTTTAACGTGCCAAAACATCTAAACACTGCCTCTTCCAATAACCTTCAGACCGCCAGTGTATCCAAGCGAATTTCAGTCTCCTTCAGACTTTTGTGTTACATCATTGCCTGTGACTCTGGAACAAAAACTGATGTCCCAGTTAGATTTATGACTGGAATATTTTACTCATAAAACTAAAATATTTCCAGGAGCCAATTTTCGATGGAAGCTAAGTTACAGTAACCCTTTGGCTTTGTTATTCCTGTTTTTCCCAGCTGCATTGTGACCTGCTCCATTCTGCTGCACTATCCTGACTTATCCTAACCCTAACTTACCCTAACCCTAACCCTAACCCTAATTCTGCTGCCCTATCCTGACTTACCCTAACCCTAACCCTAACTTACCCAAACCCTAACCCTAACCCTAACCCTAATTCTGCTGCCCTATCCTGACTTATCCTAACCCTAACTTACCCTAACCCTAACCCTAACCCTAATTCTGCTGCCCTATCCTGACTTACCCTAACCCTAACCCTAACTTACCCTAACCCTAACCCTAAACCTTGACCCTAACCCAACCCTAAATTACCCTAACCCTAACCCTAACCCTATCCTGACTTACCCTAACCCTAACCCTAATCTGCTGCCCTATCCTGACTTACCTAACCCTAACACTGAATCACCCTTACCCTAACCCTAACCCTTTTGCTTTGTCACTCCTGTTGTCCCAGCTGTATTTTGACCTGTTCCATTCTGCTGCCCTATCCTGTCTTACCCTAACCCTAACCCCTAACCCTAACCCTAACCCTACTCTAGCCCGAACCATAACACTAATCCTAACCCTAATACCCTAACCCTACTCTAACCCTAACCCTAATACCCTAACCCTACTCTAACCCTAACCCTGACTTACCCTAACCCTAACCCTTTCGCTTTGTTACTCCTGTTGTCCCAGCTGCATTTTGACCTGTTCCATTCTGCTGCCCTATCCTGTCTTACCCTAACCCTAACCCTAACCCTAATCCTGATTTACCCTAACCCTAACCCTACTCTAGCCCTAACCATAACCCTAATCCTTCCTGATTTCTCCAACCCGAACCTGACTGCAGCATACCCAGTCTCTAACCCTAATCTAAACAGGAATATATTCTAACTAACATGACAGCAATACAACCTCAACCTCTGGGCAGCATGGTAGCATTGTGGTTAGCACAGTTGCTTTACAGCCCCAAGGACCCAGGTTCCATTCCCGGCTTAGGTCACTGTCTGTACGGAGTCTGCACGTTCTCCCCGTGTCTGCGTAGATTTCCTCCGGGTGCTCCAGTTTCCTCCCACAGTCCAAAGATGTGCAGGTTAGGTGGATTGGCCATGATAAATTGTCCCTTAGTGTCCAAAAAGATTAAGTGGCGGTTACTGGGTTATAGGGATAGGGCAGAGACGTGGGTTTGAGTAGGATGCTCTTTGTAAGGGCCAGTGCAGACTCGATGGGCCAAATGGCCTCCTTCTGCACTGTAAATTCAATGATTCTATGATCTATGATTCAACCTAACCCTAACTTATTGCAGTGATAATGTAAGCCTACTTGTGACACTAATGAAGATTATTATTATTAACATATTCTAATCCTAATTTGACAGCAATATACCCTAACCCTAACTTTGCAGTAACATATTCTATCTCTAACTCCACAGTAATGCATGTAATCCCAATACCTATAGTAACGGACCCTAACCTTAACCTTAACTTTACAGGACCATATCTTGTCCTTAACTCCATCCCAACAGTAATGTGTTCAATATCTACAGTAACACGTCCTAACCCTAATCTTATAGTCACATATTCTAACCCTAATCCAACTCAACAGTAACACATCCCAACCCAAACCAAACCCTAACATTACACTATTCTGTCTCAATTATAATGTTAAGCTACAGAAATGTATCCTAACCCAAACTCAGCCCTGCAATAACATTGACATAACCCTGCACGATCCTCACTCTGTTCCTCCACTAACTCTAAAATAATCTTATTCTACCCCTACCCTCACCTTGCACTACCTGAACACTCAATGAATCATTATCCTACCAGAGCCATAACCCAATCACTGCCTTAACCTCACCCCAGTTAATCATTATTCCTTCACACTGTCCCATTCTTTCTGTTTGTGGGTTAGAGGTGAGACAAGTGTAGAAAAAGTGGATTTAAAGTGATTTATGTTGTTAAAAGCCTCCACCATCTCTTTGTTACCTCAGGACTTGACTGTTCTAATGCTTTCCTAGTCAATGTCCCATCTCCAACACTCCCCCAGCAGTGCCTCAATTCGGAAATCCTCGTCCTTGTTTTCAAACCCTTCTATGGCCTCACCTCCGTATTTCTGGAACCTCCTCCAGCCCTGAAAACCTTCAGGATCTCTGCATTTAGCTAATTCAAACAGACAGCAGTCGGATCCTCTTGTAAATCCTTGTCAGTTCCTTGTTTTCTTTGTAATTTCTGTTCTATTTGGCTTTTATAAATGTTGTACCTGGACAATTACTGGGGCCTATGCCTTTAAGATGGATTTCCCCTTTAATTAAAAAGATACTAACCTCCCCTGCAGGCTCTGCTATTGCTCTGACACCAGTTATTGCAGAGGAACATAGAAATTAGGAGCCAAAGTCGTCAATTCAACCTTCGAGCCGGCTCCACCATTCAATCAGATCATGGCTGATTTCTTCCTGGTCTCAAATCTACCTCGCTGCCTGTTCCCCATATCCCTTTAACCTGTTTTTTAAAATCAGAAATATATCTATCTCCTCCCTGAAACTATTTAATATTTCTGACTCCACCGCACTATGGGGCAGCGAGTTCCACAAATTCACCACCCTCTGCGAGAAGTAGTTCCTCCTCATTGCGGTTTTAAATCTACCACCTCTCAACCTGTATCTGTGATGCATTTGATGGACTTGGCTGTCAGCCAGTGGACTACTTTATGTTCCCAGGTCTCAACTGGCACTCGCTGCTGATTGGTGCCGATCGATCGGGGATGTTTCTTACTTTGCGAGACTGTGTTTGCTTTCAGCTTTCGTTCTTGATCAAGAAGACAGAGGACAACAGCTCTCTTCTCTCTCTAAAGACCTGAAGAATAGGCCTTTCTCTCTGCACAGCCAGTTAAACCTGCATGAAAATCCAGCCCAGCACAGCTACAGGCAGGGTTTGAAAGCTTTTTAAAACTATCATATGGAGAACACTAGTCTTACCTCAGTGATGCTGATAGTTAATCTGGTGGAGGGGGATGCAAGGCAGAATTAAACAGACCTGAACTGACCTTCCGTGTGAAGGCCTGGGTTAATACAAGTTAAAGTGACTCCCCAGAGGGGATCCCACAGCGGAGAGTCCTGTCTGAATGTTTCAGCCTGAAGAACTTTTGTTCGCAATCCAACTGGTGGTTTCAACACTCCACGTCCTGGGAAGATAGCCGGGTACAACAATCTCAAAATTAGCAACAAGGACACTCATTTCTCTTTCTTCCATTTTAATCCCAATCATTTTATCCCATTCTCTTCCTGTGTGTGTGCCTGTCTTGTGTGTGTTTGGGTAGAGGGTGGGACGGTAAGGGGGGTGAGGAGTAGATTAGCTGGACGTTATTCTATTCTAATTATTGCATGTCTTATCTCTATTGTTGCTAGAAATAAACAGTTATTGTGTTTTCTTTACAAATCTGGTGCCTCAAAATCATTGGAGCAGTCAATGATCAAAGATGTCAGAAACTTTATACGAATTATTGATTAATTCATTTGTGTTGTGACTCTGGGGCCTGTGAGGCTGGGATTGACCGTGCCCTGGGTGTAACAATACCAGTGACAAAAGTAGAAAGAGGGATGTGGTCCCGCAGTCTGAATTTGGGAAGATTGGGGAATTTGAGAAGGCAGTACACACACATTACACTCGCCACACACACTCATCCCAGCCCCACACACACATTACACTCCCCACACACACTCATCCCAGCCGCACACACACATTACACTCCCCACACACACTCATCCCAGCCGCACACACACATTACACTCCCCACATACACTCATCCCAGCCGCACACACACATTACACTCCCCACACATACTCATCCCAGCCGCACACACACATTACAATCCCCACACACACTCATCCCAGCCCCACACACACATTACACTCCCCACACACACTCAACTCAGCCGCACACACACATTACACTCCCCACACACACTCATCCCAGCCGCACACACACATTACACTCCCCACACACACTCATCCCAGCCGCACACACACATTACACTCCCCACACACACTCATCCCAGCCCCACACACACATTACACTCCCCACACACACTCATCCCAGCCCCACACACACATTACACTCCCCACACACTCATCCCAGCTGCACACACACATTACACTCCCCACACATACTCATCCCAGCCACACACACACATTACAGTCCCCACACACACTCATCCCAGCCGCACACACACATTACACTCCCCACACACACTCATCCCAGCCCCACACACACATTACACTCCCCACACACACTCATCCCAGCTGCACACACACATTACACTCCCCACAGACACTCATCCCAGCCCCACACACACATTACACTCCCCACACACACTCATCCCAGCTGCACACACACATTACACTCCCCACACACACTCATCCCAGCCCCACACACACATTACACTCCCCACACACACTCATCCCAGCCTCACACACACATTACACTCCCCACACACACTCATCCCAGCCGCACACACACATTACACTCATCCCAGACACACTCATCCCAGCCACACACACACATTACACTCCCCACACACACTCATCCCAGCCAACAAGATGGCCCTGGTTGTGCTGGAGCGCACCCACACAGCTGGTGGGTCGGCTGGGGCCAGAGGGCCTGGGGGGAGACACCCATACGACCCGTGGCTCTATGTTCACAGTGGGCTGTTAGCGGCGTGTGCAGCTGCATGGCTGCCTTGCCGGCTGCGGCAATGGTGTTCTGCGCCCTTCCAGCCTGACCCCAGCCTCCGTCGTGGCCCCCCAAAATCCTCCTCTGGCTGAAGCCCCCGGCCAGTAGCAGAACTGTCGGCACACTATGGTGATGTTGGACACTCTCCGTACCCCCTCTCTCTCCCTCAGCCGCCATGACGCCGGTTCCACAATTTATAAAAGCACAAGTGAACCGCGGCGTTGGGAACACAGCCCAGCGGAGGCGGAGAATGGCGGAGGCCCCAGGAATACCGGGTCAGGCCCCTATATGCCAATGGCACCTGGAACACGTTGACACCGCAGCCGAGGCGACGGAGAATTGCACAGAATGCGGTGAATGGGATTCTTTTATTTCCCAATTAAGGAGCAATTTAACGTGGCCAATCCACCTACGCTCCACATCTTTTTGGGTTGTGGGGGTGAGACCCACGCAGACACGGGGAGAATCTGCAAACTCCACACAGACAGTGACCTGGGGTGGGATCGAACCCGGCTCCTCAGCTCCGTGAGGCAGCAGTGCTAACCACTGCGGCACCGTGCTAGCACCCTGGATAGAGATGCTGACCTGAGCACTCACCTCTAATATCGTCTTTGGAGTTGAGGTCACCCGGTTTACGTTTCTATACAGCTGCTGCCCTATTAAGGCACTTTATATAAAACCACTTCCATCTGTTCTGATGTCTCGTTCCTTAGTCTCAAATTTTTGTTGATAATGCTCTTGTGAAGCATGTTGGGATATTTGCAAAATCAAAGCTGCTCTGTAAATGCCAGTTGTTGTCGGTCACTTTAAGCAGCTTTTCTGTCAGTCAGTTGGAAGGTGAATCTCGGAAGATGAATTTGATTATCTTTCCCATGTGAAAGCAGGTGGAGGCCGATGACAAGACGGACATGTCTCACACTGGATTGTGATGCATCTGTGAATTCAGCCACAGCAGCTGAATCTTGACATTAGAAATATAATGATATTCAATGTCTACATAGAACATTACAGCGCAGTACAGGCCCTTCGGCCTTCGATGTTGCACCGACCTGTGAAACCACTCTAAAGCCCATCTACACTATTCCCTTATCGTCCATTTGCCTATCCAATGACCATTTAAATGCCCTTAGTGTTGGCGAGTCCACTACTGTTGCAGGCAGGGCATTCCACGCCCTTACTACTCTCTGAGTAAAGAACCTACCTCTGACATCTGTCCTATATCTATCTCCCCTCAATTTAAAGCTCTGTCCCCTCGTGCTAGACATCACCATCTGAGGAAAAAGGCTCTCACTGTCCACCCTATCTAATCCTCTGATCATCTTGTATGTCTCAATTAAGTCACCTCCTAACCTTCTTCTCTCCAACGAAAACAGCCTCAAGTCCCTCAGCCTTTCCTCATAAGATCTTCCCTCCATGCCAGGCAACATCCTGGTAAATCTCCTCTGCACCCATTCCAATGCTTCCACATCCTTCCTGGATTTGCCAGGATTGAACTCCATCTGCCATTTCTCTGCCCAACTCTCCAATCTATCTATATTTTGCTGTATTCTCTGACAGTCCTCCTCGCTATCTGCAACTCCACCAATCTTAGTATCATCTGCAAACTTTCTCATCAGACCACCTATACCTTCCTCCAGGTCATTTATGTGTATCACAAACAACAGTGGTCCGAGCACGGATCCCTGTGGAACACCACTAGTCACCTTTCTCCATTTTGAGACTCCCTTCCACCACTACTCTCTGTCTCCTGTTGCCCAGTCAGTTCTTTATCCATCTAGCTAGTACACCCTGAACCCCATACGACTTCACTTTTTCCATCAACCTGCCATGGGAAACTTTATCAAACGCCTTACTGAAGTCCATGTATATAACATCTACTGCCCTTCCCTCATCAATTAACTTTGTCACTTCCTCAAAGAATTAAATTCAAGAGCTGACTATGTGGTCAATGGAAGGGTCTTGGGGAAAATTGATGTACAGAGAGATCTGGGAGCTCAGGTCCATTGTACCCTGAAGGTGGCAACGCAGGTGGATAGAGTGGTCAAGAAGGCATACAGCATGCTTGCCTTCATCGGACGGGGTATTGAGTACAAGAGTCAGCAGGTCATGTTACAGTTGTATAGGACTTTGGTTAGGCCACATTTGGAATACTGCGTGCAGTTCTGGTCACCACATTACCAGAAATATGTGGATGCCTTAGAGAGGGTGCAGAGGAGGTTCACCAGGATGTTGCCTCTTATGGAGGGTGCTAGCTATGAAGAAAGGTTGAGTAGATTAGGGTTGTTTTCGTTGGAAAGACGGAGGTTGAGGGGGGACCTGATTGAGGTATACAAAATTATGAGAGGTATGGACAGGGTGGATAGCAACAAGCTTTTTCCAAGAGTGGGGGTGTCAATTATAAGAGGTCACGATTTCAAGGTGAGAGGGGGAAAGTTTAAGGGAGATGTGCGTGGAAAGTTTTTTACGCAGAGGGTGGTGGGTGCCTGGAACGCTTTGCCAGCGGAGGTGGTAGAGGCGGGCACGATAGCATCATTTAAGACGCATCTAGACAGATATATGAACGGGCGGGGAACAGAGGGAAGTAGATCCTTGGAAAATAGGCAACAGGTTTAGATAAAGGATCTGGATCGGCGCAGGCTGGGAGGGCCGAAGGGCCTGTTCCTGTGCTATAATTTTCTTTGTTCCTATAATGCGGCGGCCAGAACTGCAAGCAATACTCCAAATGCGGCCGCACCAGAGTTTTGTACAACTGCAACATGACCTCATGGCTCCAAAACTCAATCCTTCTACCAATAAAAGCTTGTAAAACAATTCTACTGTAACAGGATAATGAAGAACTTTTACATATTATGGCTGGGTGAAAGTAATTTATTTTAATAAATGTTCCTAATCCTCAGCGAGGTAGTCATTGTTGCCGTATAGGAATTGTGATAAACAATGTGGGCGCTGCAAGCTCCCTCAAACAGCAATGTGGCAGTTTGGGTGATGGATGTTGAGGGTAATCGTTGGTTCCAGGACACTGGAGAGAACTCTGCTCATCTGCAATCTTACCCGTGGGCATTGCACAAGCATCACATCTGACAGTGCAGCACTCCCTCAGTACTGACCCTCTGACAGTGCAGCACTCCCTCAGTACTGACCCTCTGACAGTGCAGCACTCCCTCAGTACTGACCCTCTGACAGTGCAGCACTCCCTCAGTACTGACCCTCTGACAGTGCGGCACTCCCTCAGTACTGACCCTCTGACAGTGCGGCATTCCCTCAGTACTGACCCTCTGACAGTGCAGCACTCCCTCAGTACTGACCCTCTGACAGTGCAGCACTCCCTCAGTACTGACCCTCTGACAGTGCTGCACTCCCTCAGTACTGACCCTCTGACAGTGCAGCTCTCCCTCAGTACTGACCCTCTGACAGTGCGGCACTCCCTCAGTACTGACCCTCTGACAGTGCGGCACTCCCTCAGTACTGACCCTCTGACAGTGCAGCACTCCCTCAGTACTGACCCTCTGACAGTGCGGCTCTCCCTCAGTACTGACCCTCTGACAGTGCAGCACTCCCTCAGTACTGACCTTACCACAGTGCGGCACTCCCTCAGTACTGACCCTCTGACAGTGCAGCACTCCCTCAGTACTGACCCTCTGACAGTGCGGCTCTCCCTCAGTACTGACCCTCTGACAGTGCAGCACTCCCTCAGTACTGACCCTCTGACAGTGCAGCACTCCCTCAGTACTGACCCTCTGACAGTGCTGCACTCCCTCAGTACTGACCCTCTGACAGTGCGGCGCTCCCTCAGTACTGACCCTCCCACAGTGCGGCACTCCCTCAGTACTGACCCTCTGACAGTGCCGCACTCCCTCAGTACTGACCCTCTGACAGTGCGGCACCCCCTCAGTACTGACCCTCTGACAGTGCAGCACTCCCTCAGTACTGACCCTTGGACAGTGCAGCACTCCCTCAGTACTGACCCTCTGACAGTGCGGCACTCCCTCAGTACTGACCCTCTGACAGTACGGCACTCCCTCAGTACTGACCCTCTGACAGTGCAGCACTCCCTCAGTACTGACCCTCTGACAGTGCGGCACTCCCTCAGTACTGACCCTCTGACAGTGCGGCACTCCCTCAGTACTGATGCTCTGACAGTGCAGCACTCCCTCAGTACTGACCCTCTGACAGTGCGGCACTCCCTCAGTACTGACCCTCTGACAGTGCGGCACTCCCTCAGTGCTGACCCTCTGACAGTGCAGTGCTCCCTCAGTACTGACCCTCTGACAGTGCAGCACTCCCTCATGCTGACCCACTGACAGTGAAGCACTCCCTCAGTACTGACCATCTGACAGTGCAGTGCTCCCTCAGTACTGACCCTCTGACAGTCCAGCACCCCCTCAGTACTGACCCTCTGACAGTGCAGCACTCCCTCAGTACTGACCCTCTGACAGTGCAGCACTCCCTCAGTACTGACCCTCTGACAGAGCAGCACTCCCTCAGTACTGACCCTCTGACAGTGCAGCACTCCCTCAATACTGACCCTCTGACAGTGCAGCACTCCCTCAGTACTGACCCTCTGACAGTGCGGCACTCCCTCAGTACTGACCCTCTGACAGTGCAGCACTCCCTCAGTACTGACCCTCTGACAGTGCAGCACTCCTTCAGTACTGACCCTCTGACAGTGCAGCACTCCCTCAGTACTGACCCTCTGACAGTGCGGCTCTCCCTCAGTACTGACCCTCTGACAGTGCAGCACTCCCTCAGTACTGACCTTACCACAGTGCGGCACTCCCTCAGTACTGACCCTCTGACAGTGCAGCACTCCCTCAGTACTGACCCTCTGACAGTGCTGCACTCCCTCAGTACTGACCCCCTGACAGTGCGGCACTCCCTCAGTACTGACCCTCTGACAGTGCAGCACTCCCTCAGTACTGACCCTCTGACAGTGCAGCACTCCCTCAGTACTGACCCTCTGACAGTGCAGCACTCCCTCAGTACTGACCCTCTGACAGTGCAGCACTCCCTCAGTACTGACCCTCTGACAGTACAGCACTCCCTCAGTACTGACCCTCTGACAGTGCGGCGCTCCCTCAGTACTGACCCTCCCACAGTGCGGCACTCCCTCAGTACTGACCCTCTGACAGTGCCGCACTCCCTCAGTACTGACCCTCTGACAGTGCGGCACCCCCTCAGTACTGACCCTCTGACAGTGCAGCACTCCCTCAGTACTGACCCTCTGACAGTGCAGCACTCCCTCAGTACTGACCCTCTGACAGTGCAGCACTCCCTCAGTACTGACCCTCTGACAGTGCGGCTCTCCCTCAGTACTGACCCTCTGACAGTGCAGCACTCCCTCAGTACTGACCCTCTGACAGTGCAGCACTCCCTCAGTACTGACCCTCTGACAGTGCAGCACTCCCTCAGTACTGACCCTCTGACAGTGCTGCACTCCCTCAGTACTGACCCTCTGACAGTGCGGCACTCCCTCAGTACTGACCCTCTGACAGTGCAGCACTCCCTCAGTACTGACCCTCTGACAGTGCAGCACTCCCTCAGTACTGACCCTCTGACAGTGCAGCACTCCCTCAGTACTGACCCTCTGACAGTGCAGCACTCCCTCAGTACTGACCCTCTGACAGTACAGCACTCCCTCAGTACTGACCCTCTGACAGTGCGGCGCTCCCTCAGTACTGACCCTCCCACAGTGCGGCACTCCCTCAGTACTGACCCTCTGACAGTGCCGCACTCCCTCAGTACTGACCCTCTGACAGTGCGGCACCCCCTCAGTACTGACCCTCTGACAGTGCAGCACTCCCTCAGTACTGACCCTCTGACAGTGCAGCACTCCCTCAGTACTGACCCTCTGACAGTGCAGCACTCCCTCAGTACTGACCCTCTGACAGTGCAGCACTCCCTCAGTACTGACCCTCTGACAGTGCGGCTCTCCCTCAGTACTGACCCTCTGACTGTGCGGCACTCCCTCAGTACTGACCCTCTGACAGTGCAGCACTCCCTCAGTACTGACCCTCTGACAGTGCAGCACTCCCTCAGTACTGACCCTTGGACAGTGCAGCACTCCCTCAGTACTGACCCTCTGACAGTGCGGCACTCCCTCAGTACTGACCCTCTGACAGTACGGCACTCCCTCAGTACTGACCCTCTGACAGTGCAGCACTCCCTCAGTACTGACCCTCTGACAGTGCGGCACTCCCTCAGTACTGACCCTCTGACAGTGCGGCACTCCCTCAGTACTGATGCTCTGACAGTGCAGCACTCCCTCAGTACTGACCCTCTGACAGTGCGGCACTCCCTCAGTACTGACCCTCTGACAGTGCGGCACTCCCTCAGTGCTGACCCTCTGACAGTGCAGTGCTCCCTCAGTACTGACCCTCTGACAGTGCAGCACTCCCTCATGCTGACCCTCTGACAGTGAAGCACTCCCTCAGTACTGACCATCTGACAGTGCAGTGCTCCCTCAGTACTGACCCTCTGACAGTCCAGCACCCCCTCAGTACTGACCCTCTGACAGTGCAGCACTCCCTCAGTACTGACCCTCTGACAGTGCAGCACTCCCTCAGTACTGACCCTCTGACAGAGCAGCACTCCCTCAGTACTGACCCTCTGACAGTGCAGCACTCCCTCAATACTGACCCTCTGACAGTGCAGCACTCCCTCAGTACTGACCCACTGACAATGCAGCACTCCCTCAGTACTGACCCTCTGACAGTGCAGCACTCCCTCAGTACTGACCCTCTGACAGTGCGGCACTCCCTCAGTACTGACCCTCTGACAGTGCAGCACTCCCTCAGTACTGACCCTCTGACAGTGCAGCACTCCTTCAGTACTGACCCTCTGACAGAGCAGCACTCCCTCAGTACTGACCCTCTGACAGTGCAGCACTCCTTCAGTACTGACCCTCTGACAGTGCGGCACTCCCTCAGTACTGACCCTCTGACAGTGCAGTGCTCCCTCAGTACTGACCCTCTGACAGTGAAATGAAATTAAATGAAAATCGCTTATTGTCACGAGTAGGCTTCAATGAAGTTACTGTGAAAAGCCCCTAGTAGCCACATTCCGGCGCCTGTTCAGGGAGGCTGTTACAGGAATCGAACCGTGCTGCTAGCCTGCCTTGGTCTGCTTTCAAAGCCAGTGATTTAGCCCAGTGAGCTAATCAGCCCCTGCGCAGCACTCCCTCAGTACTGACCCTCTGACAGGGCAGCATTGTGATGGATGGACAGATGGATGGACAATTAACTCACAGTAGGTTGGCCCAAACACAATGGATGGGATTCTCCAAGCCCCCGCCGGGTCGGAGAATCGCCAGGGGGTGGCGTGTATCCTGCCCCATTGCTCCAGCGCTGGCTGCCGTATTCTCCGGTGCCGTTTTTTTGGGGGGTGCGAGATCACTTTGGGCCAGTCAGGGGCTGTCGGCAGTGGCCCCCCCCCCCAGCGATTCTCCGGGCCCCGATGGGCCGAGCGGCCTTCCGTTTTCTGTCGGTCCCGCCGGTGTGAAATACACAAGGTCTCTCCCGGCGGGACCTGGCTCTAGGGGCGGCTGCGGAGTCCTCGGGAGGGCGCAGGGGGATCCGGACCCCGGGGGCCGGGTTGGCCACAGTGGCCTGGCCCGCGATCGGGGCTGACCGATCTGCAGGCGGGCCTGTGCCGTGGGGGCACTCTTACCCTCAACGCCAGCCTTTGTAAAGCCCTGCGATGGCCAGCGCAAAGAAACCCCCTGCGCATGCACCAGAACACGCCGGGCTCCCGCGCATGTGCCAACTCACGCCGGCCGGCGGAGGCCCTTTGGCGCCGGTTGGCGTGGCGCCAACCACTCCAGTGCCGGATTCCGCAATTTCCGGGCGGCCCGACGCCGGAGTGGTTCACGCCGCTCTTTGGCACCAGTACAGCCCACCCGCCGGTTGGGGGGGGGGAGTCCCGGCCAATGTGTTAATGTCCACCATCCACATGTGACGTCACAATCAGACTAGCCATGATCTTATTGAATCCTAATGGTGGCTTCCTCCTGCTCTGAGTTCTTTCTCTCGTCTGATCATTGCAAGGTCCAGTTAGTGTCTGAGTTTGTAAATATCCCCTCCCAAGGGACATTTCCAAACAAATGGTGTCTGGGTAATGAAAGAAATTTAATCTGATATTGGTCAGGGTGACATTATGAGCAAGTGTGTTGTTGACAAAGGATGTTGTTCTGACAAATCAGTTCTCATGAAAATAATCCTTCTTTAAATTGGTTCTCCATATCAACCCTACGACATGGCAATAATCCACTGCCTCGTATTTCAAATGGTGACTTGTGTTGTGTACGTGACGTCCTCAGATTGGTACCTGCGATCTCCCTGGGGCTTTAACTTGCCTCTGACCCTGAAAACCCTTCAGCAAATAGGGTAGAGGGAGATTCAAGAGAGATCTTCACGTGAGGGTTCACTCGAGTAGACGCATTTCCACTTGTGTCTGGAAACCAAAGCCAGGGCTCGTAAGTATAATAGCCATAACAATCTTGAAGCTTCTTTACCCACAATGGTTAGAATTCAGAATCGAGGGGCAGCACGGTGGGCTAGTGGTTAGCACAACCGCCTCACGGCGCTGAGGTCCCAGGTTCGATCCCGGCTCTGGGTCACTGTCCGTGTGGAGTTTGCACATTCTCCCCGTGTCTGCGTGGGTTTTGCCCCCACAACCCAAAAATGTGCAGAGTAGGTGGATTGGCCACGCTAAATTGCCCCTTAATTGGAAAAAATAATTGGGTAATCTAAATTAAAAAAAAAAAAAATTCAGAATCGCATAGAAACAGGCTGACTGGCCCAACTGGTCTATATTGGTCTTTGTGTTCCATACCAGCCGTTTCTCACTCCAATTAACCTCCCCCTATATCCCTCTAATTCTTTCTCCTCATCCAGCTCCCCTCCATCCATTTCATGCACCTTCATCACTTTATGTGACACAAGTTCCACACTCACCGCTCTCTCAATAAAGGCGTTCCACACTGGACTTATTGATGGCTGTTTTATCATGATGGCCCCTAGATCTGGGTTCCCCATGAATTTAAGCATCTTCTGTGCGTACTCTTTCAAACATCTGTCATCATTTAAAAATAGGCCACCCCTCAGCTTTTTTTTCCACCCAGCCTGCTAACCTCGATAACATCCCCATTCTGGTGTCATTCTTGTCCCTTCTTTGGTGCCTTTATAGCCTTTTTTATAATACGGAGTACAGATATGGGCAGTTCTTTCTGTCTGCAAGGAACAGATACACACATTGCGCCTGTTTCAGACAAACTAAATATGTGACAGTCATTCGCTGACTCATTCCTCATGCCAATGCCTTGGCCAGTCAGGGCCAAGCTGCCTGGTTTAAATTTCAAATAATGCTTGGCAGTTAACTGTCAGTCACCAGCAACTGGTGCATTCTCCATGGCAATGCCTCTACCACTCAAAGTCCACTTGCCAACCAATCAGCATTCTCTTCTCAGGCAGTATAAATTGTTGTTTCCCTCTTTCACACAAAGCGTCCTGATGAGTGCAAGACAAAAAGCTTTGACTCGCCTCTTCTTTTCAGGATACCCAAGTTCTGTACTGCCAAAACAACGAGGATGAGAAACGTGAAGCATAAAAGATCCTGAAGGGACTCGATAGGGTAGATATCAGGAGGATGTTTCTACTTGTGTGAGTGACGAGAACCAGGGGATTCACTTTAAAATCTTTATGACAGAAGTAACTTTCAAGAGTTGTTGGTGTGTGGAAGCCTCCTCCTCAGACAGCACTGGACGCTGGCTCATTGAATTCACACAAGGCTGAGTTAGGTAGGTTTTTGATTGATGGGGCCGAAGGTATGGGAGGGCAGACAGGAAAGTGGAGATGGGACTAGCTAGCTAGTGGGACTGTGGTAATGTGCATCACTGTAAATACACAAGGGGTTAATGTGAATACATGTAGACTAGCTAGACACTAGAGGGAACACCAGAGACATGACACACAGACACTCAACCAATAGAACAGTTAGATAGGACACGACCAATGGTCATTCACGGTACACACAGAGGTGACACGACCACAGGAGGGCATTACACCAATCCATATATAAAGGACAATACACACATGATCTGACTCTTTCCAGTGGAGACAGTCAGCAGGGCCGGCTCAAGGTACCGGCAACTCGGGCAGTCGCCCGGGGCGCCATGTGCTAGGAGCGCCGCGTAAAAGACTCGGGTCCCGCGCATGCGCAGTTGGGCCGGTGCCAACCAGCGCATGCGCGGTGGCCGCCCTCCCTCAGGCCGCCCCGCACAAACATGGCGGATGGATCCAGGCTCGCCGGTGGTCACTCCGGCCCCCCCCCCTCCGGCCCCCCCCCCCCCCGTCCCCCCCCCCCCCCTCCAGCCCCCCCCCCCCCCCCCAAGGGCGCCGAAGTTCAGCTTGCCCGGGGCACCAGCAACCCTAGGGCCGGCACTGACAGTCAGTGAGTACAGAAACAGGGTTGGTTCAATATCACACCACCACATGGATTGTAGCAGACTGGTTAGTCAGTCTGAGTAGCTATAGAAGGATTAACAGTAGTGGCGAACCCGAGTAGAAGTGTAAATAGTTTAATAAACGTGTTGAAGTTATCTCCATGTCTGAACCTTCCTTTGTCAAGTGCACCACAAGGAAGCCGCTTATGCTACGCCTAGAGCATAACAAGACAGGAATCACGACCAGATCAACTATGATCTTATTGAATGATGGAGCAGGCTCAAAGGGCCGAATGGCCCACTCCTGCTCCGAAGCCCATGTTCTGATCTCAGAGCTTCTCTATACTCCCGTTTCAAAACTCATTTTCCAAGTAATATGCAACCTCTTCATTTTTCTTACGAATATTCCAATTTGAGGGGAATGGCAATTTTTCATTTAAAGGGAAGCCCGACATGCATGAGGCAGGGTTATTAAGATACATTAGTGGGGTTAAATGAAGAGTGGTGGGAGGAGGTTCATGTGGATGGTAAACCCCGGCTGGGTCACTTGGCCTGTTTCTGCAGCTTAAATACTCTGTAATGTTTGGGTGTGAAGGCAGAGGCCTCGACAGGGGAAGGAGTAGAGTAAGAGAGATGGATTCAATGGGAATGGGGGCATCAAAGGTGGAAGTGAGGCTCTGTTTGATCCGGAAGGAAGTTGCAGAAACGTCACAACAAATGGAAGACTATAAACTGGAAGGATTTTTAAAATGCCATTTTAAGTGACTTTGGAGAAGAGGTCTTTCCAGAGGAGCGGCAGAGTGGGCAGGGTGTTGGGGGGGGGGGGGACAGAAACATAGCGGAGAGATATACAAGGAAGTGATTCTATCCAGGGGTTTGCTCACTCAATGTGGTTAATGTTGCTGGCGGAACAATGACCTGCATTTATATAGCACCTTTAATGTTGCGAAACACCCCAGGGCACTTCATAGCAGTTTAAATTAAACCATATTTAACACTGAGGCGCTTGAGGAGATGTTAAGAAAGGTGAGCAAAAGCTTGGTCACAGCGGTAGGTATGAAGGAGCGTCTTACACGAGGATAGAAGGTGGTGGGGTAGCAACGAGGTTTAGGGAGGGAATCCCAGAGCTCAGAGCTGAAGGCAGGGCCACCAATGGTGGAGCAATGAAAATCAGGATGGGCAAGAGACCGGGATTGGAGGAACGCAGGGATCTGGGAGGGCTACGGGCTGGAGGAGGTTATAGGGATAGGGAGGGGGTGAGGCCAGGAAGGGATTTAGGTCAATGTAGGTCAGTGAGCACAAGGGTGATGGGTGAACAGGATTTGGCACGGGACATGGACGGCAGAGTTTCGGGTAATTTGATTTATTGTCACATGTTCCGAAGTACAGTGAAAAGTATTTTTCTGCCCAGGGGAACGTACACAGTTTGTACATAGTAGACAAAAAAAATAATCAACAGAGAACATTGACAAATGGTACATCGACAGTGATTGGTTACAGTGCGGAACAAGGGGCCAAACAAAGCAAATACATGAGCAAGAGCAGCATAGGGCGTCATGAATAGTGTTCTTACAGGGAACAGATCAGTCCGAGAGGGAGTCGTTGAGGAGTCTGGTAGCTGTGGGGAAGAAGCTGTTCCTATGTCTGGATGTGCAGGTCTTCAGACTTCTGTACCTTCTGCCTGATGGGTCTGGAAGAAGGCAATGCCTGGGTGAGAGGGGTCTCTGATAATGCTGTCGGCCTTCCTGAGGCAGCGGGAGGTGTAGACAGAATCAAGGTGGTTGTGGCAAGCTTGTGTGATGCGTTGGGCTGAGTTCACCACACTCTGCAGTTTCTTGCGATCTTGGGCCGAGCAGTTGCCATACCAGGCTGTGATGCAGCCGGATAGGATGCTCTCTATCGCACATCTGGAGAAATTTGTGAGTAGATGCAGGCACGCCAAATTACTTTAGCTTCTGTAGAGTTCCTTCAGGAGAGCTGTGTCACGTGAATATTCCTAGAAAGTAGGCTGTGTAAATGGAATGTAACTGTAGAGTGGGAGGACCAAGCCAAAATGCAACAGATCTGAGCACAGAAATGGGCAATAATTTGACATGCAGCATTCCAGTCTGTCCAACAACCTTCTCCTCACACTCACAACCTAACTCTGACTCACTTCACAGATTCCATTTTGTTTCCTTTAATAACTGAAGTCAGATGTCTTTTCTTGGTTCTCACTGAAATGTTTCAGGTTAATTATTGGAAACAATTTGAGAGCAGTTTCTGAATAAATTATTTTTAACCCTTTTTTTGCTTCAAATTAGCCCTGACTTCGCTGGAAGGTACAGGTACAGGGTCCCCCTCCTCTCCTGAAGGTGCAGACTCTCACTGGGGTACAGGGTCTCCCTCCTCTCCTGAAGGTGCTGACTCTCACTGGGGTACAGGGTCCCCCTCCTTTCCTGAAGGTGCTGACTCTCACTGGGGTACAGGGTCCCTCTCCTGAAGGTGCTGACTCTCACTGGGGTACAGGGTCCTCTCCTGAAGGTGCTGACTCTCACTGGGGTACAGGGTCCCCCTCCTCTCCTGAAGGTGCTGACTCTCACTGGGGTACAGGGTCCCCCCTCCTCTCCTGAAGGTACCAACTCTCACTGGGGTACAGGGTCCAGTCCTCTCCTGAAGGTGCTGACTCTCACTGGGGTACAGACTCCCCCTCCTCTCCTGAAGGTGCTGACTCTCACTGGGGTACAGGGTCCCCCTCCTCTCCTGAAGGTGCTGACTCTCACTGGGGTACGGGACCCCCTCCTCTCCTGAAGGTGCTGACTCTCACTGGAGTACAGGGTCCCTCTCCTGAAGGTGCTGACTCTCACTGGGGTACAGACTCCCCCTCCTCTCCTGAAGGTGCTGACTCTCACTGGGGTACAGGGTCCCACTCCTGAATTATAGGGAATGTACTGAGTAATCATTATTAACCATTAAACATGTATTTTTAGGACATAGCAGTAATAAGTAATCAAATGGGATTTAGGATAGTTAACTTGACCAAAAGGACGTCACTTCTGATATCTTGTCTTTGTGAAACAATCCAGGATGTGGGTTTTGCTGTCCTGCTTCTCACAATGAAGGCACAGAAAGTTTAATGGTTAATAATGATTACTTAGTACACTCCCTATAATTCATCTCCATCCTTAATAAAATAACGTATGTAAAACTACTCCAGCGGCATGCCAATTATTCAGGGGCTGGTTTAGCACACTGGGCTAAACCGCTGGTTTTTAAAGCAGACCAAGGCAGGCCAGCATCACGAGTTGAATTCCCATACCAGCCTCCCCGGACAGGTGCCGGAATGTGGCGACTAGGGGCTTTTCACAGTAACTTCATTTGAAACCTACTTGTGCCAATAAGTGATTTTTAGTTATAAGAGGTGTCATCCCTCTACCCCCGCGCCTCCCTTCACAGACCTACAGCCCTCGTTGAAGCCTTCTGGGTGTTCTATTATATTAATAATGGGGTAGCTCAGTGGTTAGCACTGTTGCTTCACAGTGCCAGGGTCCTAGGTTCGATTCCCGGCTTGGATCACTGTCTGTGTGGAGTCTGCACGTTCTCCCCGTGTCTGCATCGGTTTCCTCCCACAAGTCCCGAAAGACGTGCTGTTAGGTGAATTGGAAATTTTGAATTCTCCCTCAGTTTACCCGAACAGGCGCCGGAATGTGGCGACTAGGGGATTTTCACAGTAACTTCATTGCAGTGTTAATGTAAGCCTACTTGGGACAATAATAAAGATTATTACTACTAATGGGGCTATACAAGTGAAACTTGTTGTGGGATCTGGGGACATCAGCCAGGGTCCCGACTCTTGATTCTCTGGCGCCCCACTGCTGGGAGGTGTTTGCTGTCCGAGAACTGGAGTCGCACTTTACAGTGATGCCCTTCCTGCCAAACAGCCGGCTGCTTTCACACGGAGATGGCAACTCAGTAAGGTGGCAGAGGAGCTGCCTGCAATAAAACCCCTGTAAGAATGGCACTTTCCACAAGGCGGGGGGAGGGACCCGGGATCTGGAGTGCAGGGGGAAACTGCAGAGTAGACCGAGAAAATCGGGGGTGTGGGGGTGGGCAGATCAAAGAGAAAGAGTCAGACGGAGAGGCGAGGGTCTGAACCAGGGCAAAAAAATTAAAGAAAATGTAACGACTTGCAAGAGAAGAGAAATAACTAGACACCAAGATACAAGGTAAAAATATCTTTAATTTACTAGAATGTATTTGTTTACTGCAGTGTTAAGAGGGAGGTCGTTACACCAGGTAACAGCTCACAGTGCAATCCGAGAATCAAATGCCCCTCCCCCTCCCCAAAAAGGGTCAGACATTCATTCCCCTCCTTGTACAGCGGCACAAAGCCTGGTCCCCACAGTGAACATTTGCAGCGAAGCTGCCACTTACCAGCTGAAGACCCTCATCATGAGACCCCCCCACCCCGAAATCTACTCCGCTTCATGTCACCCCACATGGCAGCAGCATCAAAAGAACCCCTCCTTACATAGAAATAACACATTTGGTAACAACAGTTGGCAGAATCTTTCTGCTGCTTGAAGGTTTGGAGACATTGTTGGGGAGGCGGGGGGGGAGAATGAAGGGAGGGTGGTCTGGGGAACAGGAGGACCCCCACCATTCTCCAATTAGCTGGACCTCTGACTCGGAGAGGCTGGTATGTCTTGCGCTGGGAGATCGTTCTCGACTTTGTTGCTGTCCTCGTTCTGCTCCTCCTCTACCTCCTCGTCCTGGGGGTACAGGTCTGGGTAGCGCTGCATGCACTCCTGCATCGTTCGAAACTGGTCCAGGCAATCTGACCCTTTCACCTCTTCCTTGCTGTAGTGGAAACAGGAGAAGGCAGACTTAAACTGTTCCCCACAGGGACCGCTCGCCATTCCGCCCAGGCAGGGACAGTTCCAGTTGATGTCCCCATTTGGTAGGATCAAACCTGCAAACATATTTTATGAAACGGATTAAAAAGGGAATGAGGTATTGCGCAGAAATGATCCCACTCATCACCAGTGTGTGCAGCATAGGCATGATGGGCTGAATGGCCTCGTTCTGTGCTACATGCCGTCAGCCATGTGACGAGCCTGGAAAAGGGTGTGTATTTTCAGATGTGATGTTAAACCCAGGCTGCTGTCTGGCCTCCCTCCCTCCTGCAAGTGAAAGCTCTCACGGCCAGTAAGGAACTGGGGGATTTCTTCCCCCGTGTCCTCCATCACCCTCATAAAAATCAGATCATCTGGTCACGAACACAACAGCTTTGTGGGATCTTTCTGTGCACATACTGCCTGCCATATTTTTTAATTGCCCGCCTTACCACAGTGACTACAATTAAGAACTTCATTCGCAATGTAACACTTGGGAATTTCCATAGGTTGAAGAGGGTGCTGCAGAAAATAATTCCTTCCTTTGCATTTTCCACTTCAGAACAGAGAAGGTTAAACTGAATATGACAGATGCTCCAAATCAAGAGGGATTTTGACAGAATAAAAAAAAAGAGAAACTGCTTTCAATGGCTGGGAAAATTGGTAAAAAGCAGCAGAAAGCAATGATACTAGAACGATACCAGGAATGAGGAATTTTAGATACAAGGAAAGATTGGAGAAATTGGGCTTGTTCACCTTGGAACAGAGAAGATTAAGAGGCGACCTTATTGAGGGGTTCACAATTCTGAACAATTTTGACAGGGTAAAGAAGGATATTCTGTTTCCACTGGTTGGTATGTCAGTGACTGGGGGTCACAATTTCAGGATGGTCAGCAAGTGTGCTCAGAGTGAGATGAGGAGAAACGTTTTTACTCGGAGTTGTTGGGGTTTGGAATGTGCTGCCTGGGAGAGTTGTTGGGGTTTGGAATGTGCTGCCTGGGAGAGTTGTTGGGGATGGAATGTGCTGCCTGGGAGAGTTGTTGGGGATGGAATGTGCTGCCTGGGAGAGTTATTGGGGTTTGGAATGTGCTGCCTGGGAGAGTTGTTGGGGTTTGGAATGCGCTGCCTGGGAGAGTTGTTGGGGATGGAATGTGCTGCCTGGGAGAGTTGTTGGGGTTTGGAATGCGCTGCCTGGGAGAGTTGTTGGGGATGGAATGTGCTGCCTGGGAGAGTTGTTGGGGTTTGGAATGCGCTGCCTGGGAGAGTTGTTGGGGTTTGGAATGCGCTGCCTGGGAGAGTTGTTGGGGATGGAATGTGCTGCCTGGGAGAGTTGTTGGGGTTTGGAATGCGCTGCCTTGGAGAGTTGTTGGGGATGGAATGTGCTGCCTGGGAGAGTTGTTGGGGATGGAATGTGCTGCCTGGGAGAGTTATTGGGGTTTGGAATGTGCTGCCTGGGAGAGTTGTTGGGGTTTGGAATGCGCTGCCTGGGAGAGTTGTTGGGGATTGGAATGCGCTGCCTGGGAGAGTTGTTGGG
Source organism: Scyliorhinus canicula (assembly GCF_902713615.1). NCBI lineage: Eukaryota > Metazoa > Chordata > Chondrichthyes > Carcharhiniformes > Scyliorhinidae > Scyliorhinus > Scyliorhinus canicula. The sequence continues at coordinate 3,662,489 of NC_052156.1, forward strand.
GATGGAATGTGCTGCCTGGGAGAGTTGTTGGGGTTTGGAATGGGCTGCGTGGGAGAGTTGTTGGGGTTTGGAATGCGCTGCCTGGGAGAGTTGTTGGGGATGGAATGTGCTGCCTGGGAGAGTTGTTGGGGTTTGGAATGTGCTGCCTGGGAGAGTTGTTGGGGTTTGGAATGTGCTGTCTGGGAGAGTTGTTGGGGTTTGGAATGCGCTGCCTGGGAGAGTTGTTGAGGATGGAATGTGCTGTCTGGGAGAGTTGTTGGGGTTTGCAATGCGCTGCCTGGGAGAGTTGTTGGGGTTTGGAATGGGCTGCGTGGGAGAGTGGTGGAGGTGGATTCCATAGGAGGTTTCAAAAGAGAGCTGCATATATATTTGAAAGTGATGAATTTAGAGGGCTACGGAATGGGCTCTTTTAGATTTGTATTTCACATGTAGAGGTACAATGAAAAGTATTGTTCTGTGTACAGTCCAGACAGATCGTTCCATACATGAAAGGACATATGATAAATACACAATGTAAATACATAGGCACAAGCATCGGTTGAAGCATACAGTTGAATCTGTTTGTGCGTGTTCTCAGACTTTTGTATCTCCTGCCCGATGGAAGAGGTTGGAAGAGTGAGTAAGCCGGGTGGGAGGGGTCTTTGATTATGCTGCCCGCTTTCCCCAGGCAACAGGAGGTATAGATAGAGTCAATGGATGGGAGGTGATGCAGACATGGTGGGCAGAATGGCCTCCTTCTGTGCTGTAAACAACAAAAATAACAAAAAATGGCAAATAAGGATCATTCCTTTTACGCAGCGAACTGTTGTGATCTGGAAGGTGCTGAAAGGGCGGCGGAAGCAGATTCAATAATAACTTCCAAAGGGGAATTGGGGAAATACTCAGGGCTATGGGGAAAGAGTACGGGTGTGGGATTAGTGCTTGGCTAGCTCTTTCACAGAGTTGGCCGAATGGCCTGCCTTTCTGCTGATTAACAGCCGGCAAACCAGTCAGATCAAACAAAAAGCCAGAAAGCTGTTGGCTTCCGTAAAGCACCCGGGGGGGGGGGGGGGGGGGGGTTTGGATGAACAGGACCCTGGGTCTAATTTGCAGATATTGGGGAGTTAGCTGCAGCGGCAGCTGGGAATTACCACAAACAGGTCCCTGGCAGCCAGAGGTGGGGAGTGAGTGTGTGTGGGGCGAATCAGAGTTCTCATTCCTGCTCACTGTTCAAGGGCAGCGAGGCTGGCGACCAAGGTGGGGCTGAGCTGCGATGGCTTCCACCGTCCGCTGGCCTGCTGGAATTCCTTGCCCCTTGAATTTGTTCTGCCTCTCGATCAGACCATGGCCGGTTGGTGCTCAACTACATTCACCTGCCTTGGTGAGAAAGGGAGATAACGAGAAAGACAGAGTGCGGGAGAAAGAAAGGAGAATTGGGAGGGAATCAAGTGGAGCGTGGAGGAGGGGGCTGGAGGGAGAAGGGGAGGGGGAGGAAGAGGGATGGAAACCATATGGTGATGTTGCCAGTGACGCTCAAATCCTGTCAATGAACAAATGAGGGGGGGGCTGGATATAGAAAAGAGGGTTTGGGATGAGAGAGATAGAATGAGAAAGTATAGCATAAAGATATAGAGTATCCAGTATGTTACGATTAGGTCAACTGGGGTGGGGGAGGGGGGGAATTAGAGAGTTCTGGCTTGAAGATTAAATACGTTCAAGATGAGAAGATGCTCAGGGACACAGTGGTTAGAATTGATCAATCAAAGGTAAACAGCGCACATTCCTTCCAAGAATTTGAACAACCTCCTGGCTGACTGTCACGGAGTTACACACTGCAGATTCGGACTGGATGATAATCACACATGTATATGAAAGGTTAAATGGAGCAGCTTCTGTTTTGTGGAGCAGGAAGTGGCTCGTTCTCCTTCTACATTCCAGCCTGGAGTTCGAATGCGAGAAGGAGGGCAGACAGTAAGACAGAAATCAGGGAGAAGACAGGGAATGTTTAAATAGACTGCAGGAAGTGATGCTTCAGCCGGTCAAACTATGTGGGTAATGTGAGGTAATGCATTTTGGAAGGTCTAATGCAGGTAGGGAATATACAGTGAATGGTAGAACCCTCAAGAGTATTGACAGACAGAGGGATCTAGGTGTACAGGTCCACAGGTCACTGAAAGGGGCAACACAGGTGGAGAAGGTAGTCAAGAAGGCATACGGCATGCTTGCCTTCATTGGCCGGGGCATTGAGTATAAAAATTGTCAAGTCATGTTGCAGCTGTATAGAACCTTAGTTAGGCCACACTTGGACTATAGTATTCAATTCTGGTCGCCACACTACCAGAAGGACGTGGAGGCTTTAGGGAGGATGCAGAAGAGATTTACCAGGATGTTGCCTGGTATGGAGTGCATTAGCTATGAGGAGTGGTTGAATAAACTTGGTTTGTTCTCACTGGAACGACGGAGGTTGAGGGGCGACCTGCTTGAGGTCTACAAAATTATGAGGGGCATAGAACAAATAACAAAGAAAATTACAGCACAGGAACAGGCCCTTCGGCCCTCCCAGCCTGCGCCGATCCAGATCCTTTATCTAAACCTGTCGCCTATTTTCCAAGGATCTACTTCCCTCTGTTCCCCGCCCGTTCATATATTTGTCTAGATGCATCTTAAATGATGCTATCATGTCCGCCTCTACCACCTCCGCTGGCAAAGCGTTCCAGGCACCCACCACCCTCTGCGTAAAAAACTTTCCACGCACATCACCCTTAAACTTTCCCCCCCTCCCTTGAAATCGTGACCCCTTGTAATTGACACCCCCACTCTTGGAAAAACCTTGTTGCTATCCACCCTGTCCATACCCCTCAATTTTGTAAACCTCAATCAGGTCCCCCCTCAACCTCCATCCTTCCAACGAAAATAATCCTAATCTCAACCTTCATAGCTAGCACCCTCCATACCAGGCAACATCCTGGTGAACCTCCTCTGCACCCTCTCCAAAGCATCCACATCCTTCTGGTAATGTGGTGACCAGAACTGCACGCAGCATTCCAAATGTGGCCGAACCAAAGTCCTATACAACTGTAACATGACCTGCCGACTCTTGTACTCAATACCCTGTCCGATGAAGGCAAGCATGCTGTATGCCATCTTGACCACTCTATCCACCTGCGTTGCCACCTTCAGGGACCTGAACTCCCAGATCTCTCTGTACATCAATTTTTCCCAGGACTCTTCCATTGACCGTATAGTCCGCTTTGAATTTGATATTCCAAAATGCATCACCTCGCATTTGCCAGGATTGAACTCCATCTGCCATTTCTCTGCCCAACTCTCCAATCTATCTATATTTTGCTGTATTCTCTGACAGTCCTCCTCGCTATCTGCAACTCCACCAATCTTAGTATCATCTGCAAACTTGCTAATCAGACCATCTATAACTTCGTCCAGATCATTTATGTATATCACAAACAGTGGTCTGAGCACGGATCCCTGTGGAACACCACTAGTCACCTTTCTCCATTTTGAGACACTCCCTTCCACCACTACTCTGTCTCCTGTTGCCCAGCCAGTTCTTTATCCATCTAACTAGTACACCCTGAACCCCATGCGACTTCACTTTTTCCATCAACCTGTAATGGGAAACTTTATCGAACACCTTACTGAAGTCCATGTATATGACATCTAAGCCCTTCCCTCATCAATTAACTTTGTCACTTCCTCAAATAATTCTATTAGGTTTGTAAGACATGACCTTCCCTGCACAAAATCATGCTGCCTATCACTGATAATGATGTGGAGATGCCGGCGTTGGACTGGGGTGAGCACAGTAAGAAGTCATACAACACCAGGTTAAAGTCCAACATGTTTGTTTCAAACACTAGCTTTCGGAGCACTGCTCCTTCCTCAGGTGAATCTACTACTATCACTGATAGGTCTATTTTCTTCCAAATGTGAATAGATCCTATCCCTCAGTATCTTCTCTAACAGTTTACCTACCACTGACGTCAAGGTCACAGGTCTATAATTCCCTGGATTATCCCTGCTACCCTTCTTAAACAAAGGGACAACATTAGCAATTCTCCAGTCCTCTGGGACCTCACCCGTGCTCAAGGATGCTGCAAAGATATCTGTTAAGGCCCCAGCTATTTCGTCCCTCGCTTCCCTCAGTAACCTGGGATAGATCCCATCCGGTCCTGGGGACTTGTCCACCTTAATGCCTTTTAGAATACCCAAAACTTCCCCCTTCCTTATGCCGACTTGACCTAGAGTATTTAAACATTCATCCCTAACCTCAACATCCGTCATGTCCCTCTCCTTGGTGAATACCGATGCAAAGTACTCATTAAGAATCTCACCCATTTCCTCTGACTCCACGCATAAATTCCCTCTTTTGTCTTTGAGTGGGCCAATCCTTTCTCTAGTTACCCTCTTGCTCCTTATATACAAATAAAAGGCTTTGGGATTTTTCTAGACCCTGTTAGCCAAAGATATTTCATGACCCCTTTTAGCCCTCTTTATTGCACATTTGAGATTTGTCCTACTTTCCCGATATTCCTCCAAAGCTTCATCAGTTTTGAGTCGCCTCGATCTTATGTATGCTTCCTTTTTCATCTTAGCTAGTCTCACAATTCCACCCGTCATCCATGGTTCCCTAATCTTGCCATTTCTATCTCTCATTTTCACAGGAACATGTCTGTCCTGCACTCTAATCAACCTTTCCTTAAAAGACTCCCACATTTCAAATGTGGATTTACCCTTAAACAGCTGCTCCCAATCCACATTCCCTAGCTCCTGCTGAATTTTGTTATACTTGGCCTTTCCCCAATTTAGCACTCTTCCTTTCGGATCCTCCTGTCCTTGTCCATGAGTATTCTAAAACTTACGGAACTGTGATCAGCATGGGCAGCACGGTAGCATTGTGGATAGCACAATTGCTTCACAGCTCCAGGGTCCCAGGTTTGATTCCCGGTTTGGGTCATTGTCTGTGCAGAGTCTGCACATTCTCCCTGTGTGTGCGTGGGTTTCCTCCGGGTGCTCCGGTTTCCTCCCATAGTCCAAAGATGTGCAGGTTAGGTGGATTGGCCATGCTAAATTGCCCTTAGTGTCCAAAATTGCCCTTAGTGTTGGGTGGGGTTACTGGGTTATGGGGATAGGGTGGAGGTGTGGACCTTGGGTAGGTTGCTCTTTCCAAGAGCCGGTGCAGACTCGATAGGCCGAATGGCCTCCTTCTGCACTGTAAATTCTATGATTCTATGTGATCGCTATTCCCAAAGTAATCACCAACAAACTTCAACCACCTGGCCAGGATCATTCCCCAATACCAGGTCAAGTATGGCCCCTTCCCGAGTTGGACTATTTACATACTGCTCTAAAAAAAGTCTCCTGGATGCTCCTTACAAATTCTGCTCCATCTACACCTCCAACACTACACGAGTCCCATTCGATGAATAATCTGTCTATATATTTGTACCTCTACTTCACGCTCGCTTTTGGGAGGCCTGTAGTAAAGTCCCAACAATGTTACTGCACCCTTCCTATTTCTTAGCTCTACCCATATTGCCTCAGTGCTCGAATCCTCCATAGTGCCCTCCTTAATCACAGCTGTGATATCATCTCTGACCAGTAATGCAACTCCTCCACCCCTTTTATCTCCCTCTCTATCCCTCCTGAAGCATCTATACCCTGGAATATTTAGTTGCCAATCTTGCCCTTCCCTCAACCAAGTCTCAATAATACCAATATCATATTCCCAGGTACTAATCCAAGCCCCAAGTACATCTGCCTTACCTGCTCACTTCTCGCATCAAAACAAATGCACCTCAGACCACCTGTCCCTTTGTGTTCATCATCTCTTCCCTGTCTACTCTTCCCCTTAGTCACAATGAGTTTATTATCTAGTACCTTACTGGCTTTAGTTGCTGCCTCTTTACTGACCTCTAACTTCCTAATCTGGTTCCCATCCCCCTGCCACAATGGTTTAAAACCTCCCCAACAGTGTTAGCAAAAGCACCCCCTAGGACATTGGTTCCAGTCCCGCCCAGGTGTCAACCATCCGATTTGTAATGGTCCCACCACCCCCAGAACCGGTTCCAATGTCCCAAAAACCTGAACCCCTCCCTCCTGGTTCCAGTCCTGCCCAGGTATCGACCATCCGATTTGTAATGGTCCCACCGCCCCCAGAACCGGTTCCAATGTCCCAAAAATCTGAACCCCTCCCGCCTGCACCATCTCTCAAGCCACATATTCATTCTGACTATTCTTGAATTTGTACTCGGACTGTCTCGTTGCACTGGTAGCAATCCTGAGATTACCACCTTTGAGGTCCTACTTTTTAAACTTATCCCCTAACTCCCTAAATTCTGATTGTAGGACCTCATCCCGTTTTTTACCTATATCGTTGATGCCTGTATGCACGACGACAACTGGCTGTTCACCCTCCCCCTTCAGTATGTCCTGCAGCCGATCTGAGACATCCCTGACCTGTGCGCCCGGGAGGCAACATATCATTCGGGAGTCTCGTTTTCGACCACTGAAACACCTGTCTACTCCCCTTACGATTGAATCCCCTATGACTATAGCCCTGCCAGTCTTTTTCCTGCCCTTCTGTGCAGCAGAGCCAGCCATGGTGCCATGAGCTTGGCTACTACTGCCTTCCCCCGGTGAGTCATCTCCTCCAACAGTATCCAAAACGATATACCTGTTTTGGAGGGAGATGACCGCAGGGGACACCTGCACTGCCTTCCTGATCTTCCTCTGCCTTTTGGTCACCCATTCAGTCTCCCTCTCCAATCCTTTTTTTTTTAAATTTAGAATACCCAATTCATTTTTTTTTCCAATTAAGGGACAATTTAGCGTGGCCAATCCACCTACCCTGCACATCTTTGGACTGTGGGAGGAAACCCACGCAGACACGGGGAGAATGTGCAAACTCCACATGGGCAGTGACCCAGTGCCAGGATCGAACCTGGGACCTCAGCGGCGTGAGGCAGCAGTGCTAACCACTGCACCACCATGCTGCCCCCCTCACCAATCCTAATCTGCGGTGTGACCAACTCACTGAACGTGTTATCCATGACCTCCTCAGCATCGCGGAAGCTCCAAAGTGAGTCCATCCGCAGCTCCAATGCCGTCATGCAGTCTAACAGGAGCTGCAGCTGGACACACTTCCCGCACATGAAGGAGTCAGGGGCATCGGCCGCGTCCCTGAACTCCCACATTGAGCACGAGAAGCATAACACGGGTCTGGGATCTCCTGCCATTGTTACACTTTACCGTAACTGATTACAAATATAATATAAAATAATGAACATAGCACGGTACAGCACAGAACAGGCCCGTCGGCCCTCGATGTTGTGCCGAGCTTTGTCCGAAACCAAGATCAAGCTATCCCACTCCCTGTCCTTGTGGTGTGCTCTATGTGCCTATACAATACCGCTTGAAAGTTCCTAAAGTGTCCGACTCCACTATCACAGCAGGCAGTCCATTCCACACCCTAACCACTCTCTGAGTAAAGAACCTACCTCGGACATCCCTCCTATATCTCCCAACCTGAATCTTATAGTTATGCCCCCTTGTAACAGCTACATCCACTCGATGTAATGTCCACTCTATCTATCCCCCTCATCATCTTATAAACTTCTATTAAGCCACCTTTCATCCTCCTCCGCTCCAAAGAGAACAGCCTTAGCTCCCTCAATCTTTCCTCATAAGACCTACCCTACAAACCAGGCAGCATCCTGGTAAATCTCCTTTGCACCCTTTCCAACGCTTCCACATCCTTCCTATAGTGAGGTGACCAGAACAGCACACAATACTCCAAATGTGGTCTCACCAGGGTCATGTATAGTTGCAGCATAACCCCGCGGCTCTTAAACTCAAGCCCCCTGTTAATAAACTCTAACACACTATCGGCCTTCTTCACGGCTCTATCTGGTTAGGGGCTGGTTTAGCACACTGGGCTAAATCGCTGGCTTGGGGCAGCACGGTAGCATGGTGGTTAGCATAAATGCTTCACAGCTCCAGGGTCCCAGGTTCGATTCCCGGCTGGGTCACTGTCTGTGCGGAGTCTGCACGTCCTCCACGTGTGTGCATGGGTTTCCTCCGGGTGCTCCGGTTTCCTCCCACAGTCCAAAGATGTGCAGGTTAGGTGGATTGGCCAGGCTAAATTGCCCGTAGTGTCCTAAAAAGTAAGGTTAAGGGGGGGGGTTGTTGGGTTACGGGTATAGGGTGGATACGTGGGTTTGAGTAGGGTGATCATGGCTCGGCACAACATCGAGGGCCGAAGGGCCTGTTCTGTGCTGTACTGTTCTATGTTCTAAGCAGGCCAGCAGCACAGTTCAATTCCCGTACCAGCCTCCCCGAACAGGCGCCGGAATGTGGCGACTAGGGGCTTTTCACAGTAACTTCACTGAAGCCTACTTATGACAATAAGCGATTTTCATTTCATTTCACTTGAGTGGCAACCTTCAAAGATCTGTGGACATGAACCCCAAGATCTCTCTGTTCCTCCACATTCCTCAGAACCCTGCCATTGACCCTGTAATCCGCATTCAAATTTTTTCTACCAAAAATGAATCACCTCGCACTTATCAGGGTTAAACTCCATCTGCCATTTTTCGGCCCAGCTCTGCATCCTGTCAATGTCTCTTTGCAGCCTACAACAGCCCTCCACCTCATCCACTACTCCACCAATCTTGGTGTCATCAGCAAATTTACTGACCCATCCTTCAGCCCCCTCCTCCAAGTCATTGATAAAAATCACAAATAGCAGAGGACCCAGCACTGATCCCTGTGGTACACCGCTGGTAACTGGTCTCCAGTCTGAACATTTTCCATCCACCATCACCCTCTTCTATGTGACAGCCAGTTACTTATCCAATTGGCCAAATTTCCCTCTATCCCACACCTCCTTACTTTCTTCATGAGCCGACCATGGGGAACCTTATCAAACGCCTTACTAAAATCCATGTATCCGACATCAACTGCTCTACCTTCATCTACACACTTAGTTACCTCCTCAAAGAATTCAATTAAATTTGTGAGGCAAGACTTACCCTTCACAAATCCGTGTTGACTATCCCGGATTAAGCTGCATCCTTCCAAATGGTCATAAATCCTATCCTTCAGGATCTTTTCCATTAACTTACCGACCACCGAAGTAAGACTAACTGGCCTATAATTACCAGGGTCATTCCTATTCCCTTTCTTGAACAGAGGAACAACATTCGCCACTCTCCAGTCCTCTGGCACTATCCCCGTGGACAGTGAGGACCCAAAGATCAAAGCCAAAGGCTCTGCAATCTCATCCCTTGCCTCCCAAAGAATCCTAGGATATATCCCATCTGGCCCAGGGGACTTGTCGACCCTCAGGTTTTTCAAAATTGTTAATACATCCTCCCTCAGAACAGCTACCTCCTCCAGCCTACCCGCCTGTATCACACACTCATCCTCAAAAACATGACCCCTCTCCTCGGTGAACAATGAAGAAAAGTATTCATTCAACGCCTCTCCTATTTCTTCTGACTCCATGCACAAGTTCCCACTACTGTCCTTGACCGGCCCTACCCTCACCCTGGTCATTCTTTTATTTCTCACATAAGAGTAAAAAGCCTTGGGGTTTTCCTTGATCCGACCCGCCAAGGACTTCTCATGCCCCCTCCAAGCTCTCCTAAGCCGTTTTATTTTTAGCTCATTCCTTGCAACCTTGTAACCCTCAAGCGACCCAGCTGAACCTTGTTTTCTCATCCTTACATACGCTTCCTTTTTCCTCTTGACAAGACATTCAACCTCTTTTGTGAACCATGGTTCCCTCACACGGCCATTTCCTCCCTGCCTGACAGGGACATACCTATCAAGGACACGCAGTATTTGTTCCTTGAACAAGATCCACTTTTCATTTGTGCCTTTTCCTGACAGTTTTTGTTCCCAACTTATGCTCCTTAATTCTTGCCTAATCGCATCATAATTACCCCTCCCCCAATTATAAGCCTTGCCCTGCCGTATGGCCCTATCCCTCTCCATTGCAGTAGTGAAAGACACCAAATTGTGGTCACTATTTCCAAAGTGCTCTCCCACAAACAAATCTAACACTTGGCCCGGTTCATTACCAAGTACCAAATCCAATGTGGCCCTACCTCGTCGGCCTATAGTTCGAATACTTTAGATGGGTCCGCTTTTGTCCAATGTGTGCAGGAGGGTTTCCTGACTCAGTATGTAGATGGGCCAACGAGGGGCGAGGCTGTACTGGATTTGGTACTGGGTAATGAACCAGAACAGGTGTCAGATTTGGAGGTAGGTGAGCACTTTGGTGATAGTGACCACAATTCGATTACGTTTACTTTAGTGATGGAAAGGGATTGGTATATACCGCAAGGCAAGAGTCATATCTGTGGGGAAGGCAATTATGATGCGATGAGGCGAGACTTAGGATGCATCGGATGGAGAGGAAAACTGCAGGGGATGGGCACAATGGGAATGTGGAGCATGTTCAATGAACAGCTACTGCGTGTCCTTGATAAGTATGTACCTGTTAGGCAGGGAGGAAGTGGTCGAGTGAGGGAACCATGGGTTACTAAAGCAGTTAAATCACTTGTCAAGAGGAAGGAGGCTTATGTAATGATGAGACGTGATGGTTCAGTTAGGGCGCTTGAGGGTTACAAGTTAGCTAGGAAGGATCTAAAGAGAGAGCTAAGAAGAGCAGCTCGGTAGCATTGTGGATAGCACAATCGCTTCACAGCTCCAGGGTCCCAGGTTCGATTCCGGCTTGGGTCACTGTCTGTGCGGAGTCTGCACATCCTCCCCGTGTGTGCGTGGGTTTCCTCCGGGTGCTCCGGTTTCCTCCCACAGTCCAAAGATGTGCAGGTTAGGTGGATTGGCCATGATAAATTGCCCTTAGTGTTGGGTGGGGTTACTGGGTTATGGGGTTATGGGGATAGGGTGGAGTTGTTGACCTTGGGTAGGGTGCTCTTTCCAAGAACCGGTGCAGACTCGATGGGCTGAATGGCCTCCTTCTGCACTGTAAATTCTATCTATGATAAGAGCCAGGAGGGGGACATGAGAAGTCTTTGGCAGATAGGATCAAGGATAACCCTAAAGCTTTCTATAGATATGTCAGGAATAAAAGAATGACTAGGGCAAGAGTAAGGACAGTAGTGGGAAGTTGTGCGTGGAGTCCAAGGAGATAGGAGAGGTGCTAAATGAGTATTTTTCGTCCTTATTCACACAGGAAAAAGACAATGTTGTTGAGGAGAATACTGAGATACAGGCTACGAGACTAGAAGGGCTTGAGGTACATAAGGAGGAGGTGTTAGCGATTTTGGAAAGTGCTAAAATAGATACCGTATATACTCGCGTATCATGCGATCTCGCGTATGAAATGAAAATGAAAATCGCTTATTGTCACGAGTAGGCTTCAAATGAAGTTACTGTGAAAAGCCCCTAGTCGCCACATTCCGGCGCCTGTCCGGGGAGGCTGTTACGGGAATCGAACCGTGCTGCTGGCCTGCTTGATCTGCTTTAGCAAAACTGCCAGCAATTTAGCTGAGTGAGCTAAACCAGCCCCTATCACCTAACCAGCCCCTAACCAGCGTATCATGCGACCCCTAAATTTTCATCCCCAAAACATGATTTTATGCTATCATGATATCATGCGAGTCACTTTTTTGGAAATTAATGCCCAAACTAAAACTTCCAAATGGTATCATTGTCTGTGGATTCTGCAGAGTGGATTCTGTTGTGAAAGCTGTTCGCGAATCGAACAGCTATCCAGCTGGCCTGACTAGCGTCGTTCAGCCACTTGACGTATCCATTCATAAAAACAGCAAGTAAAACACCCGCAAATTTTGTATCGGAAAAAGACGGCCATGTATTGAATAAACTACCCATATGATCAGGAAGACAACCTGAACAAAGAACCAATAGTCGTTAATGATTTGGATACTACTCTACAGATTTTGACCACAGCATTCTGATGGGAAGATGTTCAGCCACTTGACGTATCCATTCATAAAAACAGCAAGTAAAACATGATACGCGAGATTTTGTATCTCGCGTATCATGCGACCCCCCAAATTTAGGTTACAATTTAGGTCTTCAAAAGTCGCATGATACGCGAGTATATACGGTAAGTCCCCTGGGCCAGATGGGATTTATCCTAGGATTCTCTGGGAAGTTAGGGAGGAGATTGCTGAGCCTTTGGCTTTGAACTTTAAGTCATCTTTGTCTTCAGGAATAGTGCCAGAAGACTTTGGATAGCAAATGTTGTCCCCTTGTTCAAGAAGGGGAGTAGAGATAACCCCGGTAACTATAGGCCAGTGAGCCTTACTTCTGTTGTGGGCAAAGTCTTGGAAAGGTTTATAAGAGATAGGATTTATAATCATCTGGAAAGGAATAATTTGATTAGAGATAGTCAACATGGTTTTGTGAAGGGTAGGTTGTGCCTCACAAACCTTATTGACTTCTTTGAGAAGGTAACCAAACAGGTGGATGAGGGTAAAGCAGTTAATGTGGTCTATATGGATTTCAGTAAAGCGTTTGATAAGGTTCCCCACGGTAGGCTATTGCAGAAAATACGGAGGCATGGGATTCAGGGTGATTTAACAGTTTGGATCAGAAATTGGCTAGCTGGAAGGAGACAAAGGGTGGCGGTTGATGGGAAATGTTCAGACTGGTGTCCAGTTACTAGTGGTGTACCACAAGGATCTGTTTTGGGGCCACTGCTGTTTGTCATTTTTATAAATGACCTGGAGGAGGCGTAGAAGGATGGGCGAGTAAATTTGCCGATGACACTAAAGTCGGTGGAGTTGTGGACAGTGCAGAAGGATGTTACAAGTTACAGAGGGACATAGATAAGCTGCAGAGCTGGGCTGACAGGTGGAAAATGGAGTTTAATGCAGAAAAGTGTGAAGTGATTCATTTTGGAAGGAATAATAGGAAGACAGAGTACTGGGCTAATGATAAGATTCTTGGTAGTGTGGATGAGCAGAGAGATCTCGGTGTCCATGTACATAGATCCCTGAAAATTGCCACCCAGGTTGAGAGGGTTGTTAAGAAGGCATACGGTGTGTTAGATTTTATTGGTAGAGGAATTGAGTTTCGGAGCCCTGAGGTCATGTTGCAGTTGTACAAAACTCTGGTGCGGCCGCATTTGGAGTATTGCGTGCAGTTCTGGTCGCCGCATTATAGGAAGGATGTGGAAGCATTGGAAAGGGTGCAAAGGAGATTTACCAGGATGTTGCCTGGTATGGAGGGAAGTTCTTATGAGGAAAGGCTGAGGGACTTGAGGCTGTTTTCATTAGAGAGAAGGTTAAGAGGTGACTTAATTGAGGCATACAAGATGATCAGAGGATTAGATAGGGTGGACATTGAGTGCCTTTTTCCTCGGATGGTGATGTCCAGCACGAGGGGACATAGCTTTAAATTGAGGGGAGATAGATATAGGACAGATGTCAGAGGTAGGTTCTTTACTCAGAGAGTAGTAAGGGCATGGAATGCCCTGCCTGCAACAGTAGTGTACTCGCCAACACTAAACGCATTCAAATGGTCATTGGATAGACATATGGACGATAAGGGGATAGTGTAGATGGGCTTTAGAGGGGATTCACAGGTCGGCGCAACATTGAGGGCCGAAGGGCCTGTACTGCGCTGTAATGTTCTATGTTCTATCCAAATATTGTGTCAGGAAACCCTCCTGCACACAGTGTATAAAAACTGCCCCATCCGAACTGTTCGACCCATAGAGGTTCCAATCAATATTTGGAAAGTTAAAGTCACCCATGACAACTACCCCGAGACCTCCACACCTATCCATAATCTGTTTTGCAATTTCTTTCCCCACATCTCTATTACTATTTGGGGGCCTATAGAAAACTCCTAACAACGTGACCGCTCCTTTCCTATTTCTAACTTCAGCCCATATTACCTTAGTAGGCAGATCCCCTTCGAACTGCTTTTCTGCATCCGTTAAGCTATCCTTGATTAACAATGCTACTCCTCGGCAGAACGGTGGCGCAGTGGGTTAGCCCTGATGCCTCACGGCGCTGAGGTCCCAGGTTCAATCCTGGCTCTAGGTCCGTGTGGAGTTTGCACGTTCACCCCGTGTTTGCATGCGTTCCGCCCCCACAACACAAAGATGTGCAGGCTAGGTGGATTGGCCACGCTAAATTGCCCCTTAATTGGAAAACATTAATTGGCTACTCTAAATTTTTAACAAAAAAAAACAAAAAAAAAAACAATGCTACTCCTCCACCTCTTTTACCACCTTCCCTACTCTTACTGAAACATCCATACCCCGGAACTTCCAACAACCATTCCTGTCCCTGTTCTAACCATGTCTCCGTAATGGCCACAACATCGTACCAATCCACGCTCCAAGTTCACCTACCTTATTCCGGATGCTCCTTGCATTGAAGTAGACACACTTCAACCCACCTTTCTGTCTGCCGGTACACTCCTGCGACCTTGATACCCTCCTCAGTACCTCACTACTCTCAACACTGGCTTCTGGACTACAGCTCGTTTTCCCATCCCCCTGACAAATTAGTTTGAATAAGTGAAAGGAATAAAGATTTTATTTACCAATCACAATACTTACCAACACACGAAGACTTAAATTTCTCCCAGGTACTGCTAATTATAGCACTTTCCTTACCAGCCAATCAGGTCACTGCTTTGCTGTGATGTCACTCTTCAAATCTATCCCCAAAGACCCTGTGGCCGCTGTTTAAACAGCGAAGCAGTTCCGCCAACTCCAACAGCTGAATTCCCGCCCAAAAGACTCGAATCCGCGAAGCAGCTAGTTTAAATACTCACCGCTCGACTCGGTAGCTCCTCCCACTCCAACAGCTGAATTCCCGCCGAAAAGACCATAGACAGAGTGGATAGTCAGAGGCTTTTTCCCAAGGTAGAGGGGTCAATTACTAGGGGGCATAGGTTTAAGGTGCGAGGGGCAAGGTTTAGAGGAGATGTACGAGCCAAGTTTGTTTACACAGAGGGTAGTGGGTGCCTGGAACTCGCTGCTGGAGGAGGTGGTGGAAGCAGGGACGATAGTAACATTTCAGGGACATCTTGACAAATACATGAATAGGATGGGAATAGAGGGATACGGACCCAGGAAGTGTAGAAGATTTTAATTCAGACGGGCAGCGTGGTCGGCACAGGCTTGGAGGGCCGAAGGGCCTGTTCCTGTGCTGTACTTTTCTTTGTTTTTTTGGGTGGACCAGGATAGACTTTTGGTGATGTGCACCCCTAGGAATTTGAAACTGCTAACCATCTCCAACTCGGCCCCGTTGATGCTGACAGGGGTGTGTACAGTACTTTGCTTTCTGAAGTCAATGACCAGCTCCTTAGTTTTGCTGACATTGAGGGAGAGATTGTTGTCACTACACCACTCCACTAGGTTCTCTGGGCATAATTCTCAGGCTTCTTGCGCTCTCGTCGAGCAAAACGAGGCCGGTGACTAGTGGGAGAGGCTGAGAACGAGAATCACACCAGTTTGTGACGCAATCGGCTCGTTCCCATAAGTGAAATCAGGATCTCGTCGTAACGTGGCGAGAAACCAATTATCAATTAAGCCTAATTTCTATACATTTAACGAAAGCCTCCCCCATATCTAATGGCCTCCCGTCATTCAGTGGCCTCCCCAGCAAGTGGTCACGCTGGCGCCGATCAGTGCTCCTTTTAAAAATGCAAACCTGGCGGAAGGGCTTTTGTGGGGAGCCGAGGACGGGAGTAGCCATCTTTGCTCACAGGCAAAGAACGCTGGTGTGCTGGGTCCAGGGGGAGGCGGGACCCTCCGGATGTGTGGGCCACCATGGGAAGGGGGGAGGTGGGGGGGGTGTGCAACCGCACACAACACCAGCATGCCAACCCCTGGATCATGTATACCCATTCCTGGGACAACCCTAGCCCCTGCCCGTCTGCCCAAGCTCTCCACTGCAGCTGCCACCCTGGCAGCCTCGGTGCCAAGCATGGCTGGCACCTTCTCCTGCGCCCAATCAGCTACGGACCTGCTGGAGTGTCGCAGACATCTCCCTCTGAATGTCCCGGCTGCTCCCTATCGTTTCCACCAGCTCCGGGTAACCCTGCACCAGAGTCTCAGCCCTGTCCTCGGCCACACCGGTCACCTCCAGGGCACACTCCTCGAATGAGGTGAGGATTCACAAGTCCAGCACCCCTCCGCCAGTCTGGGCCCTCCCCAGCAATTATGGGAGAGCTTCTCCTGTGGAGACACAGACGGCATTGTTAGCCACACGCATGGTCCAGACTGGTGCGGGACAGGGGGTTGTTGGTCTCTACTCACTTGTGCTGCCCGGTGTAGGTCATTGACCTTTTTTTCGACACAGAGGCCAATCCTCCTGGCCACGCTCCCGGAGCTTACAGCTGCCACTGCCTCATCCCAGGCGGCACTGGGACTGCATCTCGGAGCCTCACCAGGTCCACAGGCCGAATCTTGGGACCTGACGTCTCAACGCCATGGCTGCGAGCTGACTGGGGTTGGCTGTGCAAGTGCTGGTTAAGTGTTAGCGGGGAGGCTAGGGAGCGCAGTCCCGGCCAATCTGCGAGCCTTTATTTGTGGCAAGAAGCCTGTGGGGCCTCATTAAGTGGACCAATTAAAATTGAATAGCCAGGCTGACTGGGCTGAGCGCTGGGAGGATCCCGGGAGTTCTCCCTCCGCTACCCATTCAGAAATCTTTCCGAAGAATCACGCCCTCCATCTCGTCGTTATTCGAGATCCGACCACGATGGTCGAGTCATCTGCAAACATGTGGATGGACATGGATCCAAATTTTGCCACGTAGTTGTGTGTGTGGGGGGCTAAGTACACAGCCTTGTGGGGCCCCGGTATTGAGGATTATTGTGAAGGAGGTTTTGTTGTTTGTTCTTACTGATTGTGGTCTGTGGGTCAGAAAGTCAAGGATCCAGTTGCAGAGTGAGGAGCCAAGTCCTAGGCTTTGGAGCTTTGATATGAACTTGGCTGGGATTATAGTGTTGAAGCGGAGATATAGTCAATAAATAGGAGTCTGACGTATGAGTCTTTATTGTCGAGATGCTCCAGGGATGAATGTGGGGCCAGGGAGATGGCGTCTGCTATGGACCGGTTGTGGTGGTATGCGAATTGCAGTGGATCTAGGCATTCTGGGAGTATGGAGTGATGCGCTTCATGATCAGCCTCTCAAAGCACTTCATTACGACTGATGTCAAGGCCACCGGATGATAGTCGTTGAGGCATGTTGCCTGGTTCTTCTTTGGCGCCAGTATGATGGTGGCCTTCTTGAAGCAGGTGGGGATCTTGGAACGGAGAAGGGAGAGGTTAAAGATGTCCGTGAACACATCTGCCAGCTGGTCCGCGCAGGCTCTGAGTGCACGACCAGGGATCCCGTACAGACCCGCAGGAAAGCCGATCTGATTTCCGAGGCTGTGACGGCGGGTATGGATGTGTCCGGGGCAGCTGGGGCAGGTGACAGCGTTTCTTTGGCTTCCTGCTCAAAACGAGCATAGAATGTATTGAGTTCACCAGGGGGGTGGTGCTGCTGCTGGAGCTTCTGCTCGACTTTGCTTCGTAGCCCGTTATGTTGTTTAAGTGTTGCCACAACCGACGAGACAACCGTCCGTGTTGTTCATCTGCGACTCTAGCCTAGTCTGGTATCGTCTCTCAACGTCCCTGATGGCTTTGGGGAGGTTGTATCTAGATTTCTTGTATAGGTCAGGGTCACCCATCTTGAATGCCTCAGACCTGGCCTTCAGTAGGGAGCGAGTCTTCCGGTTAAACCATAGTTTCCAGTTGGGAAACGCATTTACCACCTTTTCTGGCACGTAATCTTCAACACATTGATGAAGTCTGTGACGGTGGTAGCATACTCGTTTAGGTTGGCCGCTGAGTTCTTGAATATGGACCAGTCCACTGACTTCAAGCAGTCAGGTAGGAGCTTTTCCGTTACCTCGGACCAGTATTACACGGCCTTCTTAATCAGATTCTCCCGTTCCCAGAACAAATAATAGAACATGGGTATGTAATGCAGCAAGAATTTAACTTCAAGCACAGCAGAGCACTTTTTAACTTCAAGCACAGCACAGAAACTCCTGCTTCACTGGACTGTGCCCTAAAACCAGAGGGCTTCTCAATCCACCGAATGGACCGTACAGCGGCCTCAGGCAAGGATAGGGGAGGTGGGGTCTGCCTCCTAATCAACACCTCCTGGTGTCTAGATGTAGCAACACTGACGAGTTTCTGCACCCCGGACCTAGAATACCTGACGCTAAAATGCCGCCCCTACTACCTTCCGCGGGAGTTCAGCTCCGTTATCCTGACGGCAGCTTAATCCCACCCCATGCAA
Source organism: Scyliorhinus canicula (assembly GCF_902713615.1). NCBI lineage: Eukaryota > Metazoa > Chordata > Chondrichthyes > Carcharhiniformes > Scyliorhinidae > Scyliorhinus > Scyliorhinus canicula. The sequence continues at coordinate 3,680,797 of NC_052156.1, forward strand.
ACGTGAAAATCTCACTGGACGAAATATTCACCACCACAAATAGCCTTGAAACGAAACATCCCGAGGCCTTGTTCATTGTAGCTGGGGACTTCATCAGGCCAAGCTCAAAAGCAAACTACCAAGTTACCACCAACACATCACCTGTTCCACCAGAGGCTCAAACATCCTGGACCACTGCTACACAAATATCAAACATGCCTCCCGCTCTATCGCCCGCCCACAACTTTGGCAAATATGAAAATGTAATTAAATGAAAATCGCTTATTGTCACGAGTAGGCTTCAATGAAGTTACTGGGAAAAGCCCCTAGTCGCCACATTCTGGCGCCTGTTCGGGGAGGCTGGTACGGGAATCGAACCGTGCTGCTGGCCTGCTTGGTCTGCTTTAAAAGCCAGCGATTTAGCCCAGTGAGCCAAACCAGCCCCTGACCACAAGACAACATATGACCACAAGGCTGTGCTCCTGCTCCCGGCTTATAAGCAAAATCTGAAGCGGGAGAATCCGTCAAAGAAAGTTGGGCAATGTTGTTCTGAGGATTCGGATGATCTCCTATGGGACTGCTTTGAGTCAGTGGACTGGTCAGTATTTAAAAACTCTGCAACCAGCCTGAGCGAGTACGTCACTACAGTAACTGACTTCATTAGTAAGTGTGTTGAAGACTCGGTGCCAAAGCAGCAAATCCACGTGTTCCCCAACCGGAAACCCTGGATGAACAGGGATATCCACTGCTTGCTGAAGTCTAGGGCATTCAAGTCAGGCGGCCCTGACCTCTACAAGAAAGCCAGATATGATCTAAAGAAATCCATCAAAGATGCCAAAAGATATTACCGGACCAAGCTCGAGTCCCAGGCTAGCCACACAGACCCCGCCGTCTATGGCAAGGTCTGCAAGTCATAACGGGCTACAAGATGAAGGCACGTAAAATCGCCGGCTCTAACACACCCCTCCCTGATGAGCTCAACGCATTCTATGCCCGCTTTGAGCAAGAGGTCAGCGAGAGCGAGCCCTTCACCCCAGAAGCCTTGGATGAACTTGTATCTGAGATCATCACTGCAGACGCCAGAGCAGCCTTCTCGAAGGTCAACGCACGGAAAGCCACTGGCCCGGATGGGGTACCCGGGTGGGCACTCGGGTCTTGTGCGGATCAGCTGGCGGGGGTATTCGCAGACATCTTCAACCTCTCTTTACAACAATCTGAGGTCCCTATCTGCTTCAAGAAGACGACGATCATCCCTGTACCAAAAATACATCAAGCAGCGTGCCTTACTGACTATCGTCCAGTGGCTCTGACATCCATCATCTTGAAGTGCTTCGAAAGGTTAGTCATGGCACGAATCAACTCCAGCCTCCCGGATTGCTTTGATCCACTACAGTTTACCTACTACAGTTTACCTACTGCTGCAACAGGTCCACAGCAGACACCATCTCCATGGCCCTGCACTCTACCCTGGAACACCTAGATAACAAAGACACCCATGTCAGACTCCTATTTATCGACTACAGCTCAGCCTTCAACACCATCACTCCTACAAAACCCATCTCCAAACTCCGTAGCCTTGGCCCCTCTCTCTGCGACTGGATCCTGAACTTTCTAACCCACAGGCCACAATCAGTAAAGATAGGCAACAACACCTCCTCCACAATCATCCTCAACACCGGTGCCCCACAAGGCTGTGTCCTCAGCCCCTACTATACTCCTTGTACACCTATGACTGTGTGGCCAAATTACCCTCCAACTCGATTTTTAAATTTGCTGATGACACCACCGTAGTGGGTCGGATTTCAAACAATGACGAGACAGAGTATAGGAATGCGATAGAGAATCTGGTGAACTGGTGCGACGACAATAATCTCTCCCTCAATGACAACAAAACGAAGGAGATTGTCATCGACTTCGGGAAGCGTAGTGGAGAACATGCCCCTGTCTACATCAATGGGAATGAAGTAGAGAGGGTCGAGAGCTTCAACTTTTTAGGTGTACAGATCACCAACAGCCTGTCCTCGTCCCCCCATGCCAACACGACAGTTGAGAAAGCCCACCAACTACTCTACTTTCTCAGAAGACTGAGGAAATTTGGCATGTCAGCTACGACTCTCACCAACTTCTACAGATGCACCATAGAAAGCATTCTTTCTGGTTGTATCACAGCTTGGTATGGAGCCTGCTCTGCCCAAGACCGCAGGAAACTACAAAAGGTTGTGAATGTAGCCCAGTCCATCACGCAAACCAGCCTCTCATCCATCGACTCTATCTAGAATTCCCACTGCCTCAGAAAAGAAGCCAGCATAGTTAAGGACACCACGCACCCCGGACAGACCCTCTTCCACCTTCTTCCGTCAGGAAAAAGATACCAATGTTTGAGGTCACGTACCAACCGACTCAAGAACAGCTTCTTCCCTACGGCCATCAGACTTTTGAATGGACCTACCTCGTATTAAGTTGATCTTTTCTCTGCACCTTGCTATAACTGTAACATTATATTCTGCAGTTTCTCCTTCCTTCCCTATGTACGGTATGCATTGTTTGTACAGCATGCAAGAAACAATACTTTTCACTTTATACTAATACATGTGACAATAATAAATCAAATCAAAGCAGATAAGGGAACAACTGTGAAAAGGGAAGTGGGCAATGCAGGACTGAGGGTGTTGTACCTAAATGCGCGCAGTGTACGGAACAAGGTCAATGAGCTGATTGCGCATATTGAAATTGCCGGTACGATGTTGTGGGCATCACAGAGACGTGGCTGCAAGGGGATCAGGGCTGGGATCTAAATATCCAAAGATATGTGTCCTATCGAAAGGACGGGCAGATGGGCAACGGGGGCGGGGTTGCCTCATCTCTGTCCTAAGGAATTAAATTAAATCATAGCAAGAAGTGATATAGGGTCAAAAGGCGTAGAAACTGCGTGGGAAGAGTTGAAGAATCGCAAAGGAAAAAAGACCCTATGGGAGTTACGTACAGGCCCCCTAGCATTAGTCAGGATATGGGGCAGAAAATAAATCAGGAGATAGAAGAGGCAGGTAAAAAGGTAATATTACAGTAATCATGGGGGGCTTCAATATGCAGATGGACTGGGAAAATCAGGTTGGTAGTGGATCCCAAGAAAAGGAATTCATGGAATTTCGGAGATGGTTTTTTTGAGCAGCTTGTGGTAGAACCCACTAGGAAACAGGTCATTCCTTTTGGTGATGTATAATAGAAACAGAAAATAGGAGCAGGAGGCCATTCGGCCCATCAAGCCTGCTCCGCCATTCATTATGATCATCGCTGATCATCCAACGCACTAATGCCTAATCCCGTTTTCCCCCGATCCTTTGATCCCCCTCGTCCAAAGTGCGATACCTAACTGCTTTGAGGAAACATGCAATGTTTTGGACTCAACTACTTCCTGTAGTAATGAATTCCACAGGCCGACCACTCTCTGGGTGAAGGAATTTCTCCTCATCTCTGTCCTAAATGGTCTACCCCGTATCCTCAGACTGTGACCCCTGGTTCTGGACACCCCCACCATTGGGAACATCCCGTGTCCATCTACCTTCTCTAGTCCTGTTAGAATTTTAAAAGTTTTTATAAGGTTCCCTCCTCATTCTTCTGAACTATAACAAATCCAATAATGAGGCAGACTTGATTAAGGAACTTAAGGTGGAGGAACCCTTAGGGAGCAGCGACCACAATATGATAGAATTTACCCTGCAGTTTGAGAGGGAGAAGCTGCAATCAGCTGTAACGGTATTACAATTAAATAAGGGTAACTACAAGGACATGAGGGAGGGGCTGGCCAGAGTTGATTGGAAAAGGAGCCGAGCAGGGAAGACAGTGGAACAGCAATGGCAGGAGTTTTGGGGGGTTATTTGGGAGGAACAACAGGAATTCATCCAAAGGAGGAAACATGCAAAGGGGAGGTCAAGGCATCCATGGCTGACGAGGGAAGTCAAGGACAGCATAAAAGCAAAAGCATACAAAGTGGCGAGGATTAGTGGGAAGCCAGAGCATTGGGAAGCCTTTAAAAGCGAGCAGAAGATAACTAAAAAAGCAATAAGGGGGGAGAAGTGAAATAAGTGTGGAAGCTAGCTAGTAATATAAAAGAAGATTGCAAGAGTTTTTTCAATATATAAAAGGTAAGAGACAGGCAAAAATAGACATTGGACCACTGGAAAATGTGGCTAGAGAAGTAATAATAGGAAACAAAGAAATGGAAGAGGAAGACCCCAGTAACTTCAAGAGTCAGAGGGCAGAGGTGCATGTAGCTGCCATCACTATAGACAAGGTGCTGAAGAAGCGGAAAGGTCTGATGTGGATAAATCACCCAGACCGAACACCAGGATTCTGAAGGAGATAGCGGAGGAAGGAGATTGTGAAGCATTGGTGATGGTCTTTCAGGAATCACTGGAGTCAGGGAAGGTCTCAGAGGACTAGAAAGTGGCTAATGTAACACCACAGTTTAAGAAGGGAGGGAGGCAGAAGATGGATGGTTAGCCTTATTATGTTTATTGGTAAGATTTGAGAGTTCATTATTTAGGATGAGATTGCGGAGTACTGGAAGTGGATGGTAAAATATAGCTGAGTCAGCACAGATTCATCAGGGGAAGGTCATGCCTGACAAATCTGTTTTAAGAGTTCTTTGAGGAGGTAACAGGGAATTGAGACAAGGGAGACCGAGTGGACGTGATTAATTTAGATTTCCAGAAGGCCTTTGAAAAGGTGCCGCACAGGAGACTGTTAAATAAGTTAAGAGCCCCTGGTATTAAGGGTGAGATTCTGGCATGAATAGAGGATTGGCTGACTGGCAGAAGGCAGAGAGTGGGGATAAAGGGGTCTTTTTCAGGATGGCAGCCGGTGACTAGTGGTGTGTCTCAGGGGTCTGTGCTGGGACCACAACTTTTCACAATATACATTAATGATCTGGATGAAGGAACTGAAGGCATTGTTGCTAAGTTTGCAAATGACACAAAGATCCGTAGAGGGACAGATAGTATTGAGGAAGCAGGGGGGCTGCAGAAGGATTTGGACAAGCTAGGAGAGTAGGCAATGCAGTGGCAGATGAAATACAATGTGGAAAAGTGTGAGGTTGTGCACTTTGGAAGGAGGAATGGAGGCATAGAGGCTTTGGAAATCTGAAACACAACAGGACTTGCAAGTCCAAGTTCAGGATTCTCTTAAGGTCAACCTGCAGGTTCAGTCGGCAGTCAGGAAGGCAAATACACTGTTAGCATTCGTGTCGAGAGGGCTAGAATATGCTGTGAGAGCTTGCTGCTGGGTTTCCGACATTACAACAGCAAGCACCGTCAGCGTTCTCACGGAGGCCAACGTCCTCGGCCTCGAAACACCGGCCACGCTCGGTCAGGTCCACCGGGGAGGGGGACGTCCTCGGCATCGAAACACCGGCCACGCTCGGTCAGGTCCACCGGGGAGGGGGACGTCCTCGGCATCGAAACACCGGCCACGCTCGGTCAGGTCCACCAGGGAGGGGGACGTCCTCGGCATCGAAACACCGGCCACGCTCGGTCAGGTCCACCGGGGAGGGGGGGCACATCGCCCACCTGTCCAACACCTGAGACAAGCACTCTACTCAGTGCTTCGACACGGCAAGCGGGTCACCGGAGGGAAGCGGAAACACTTCAAGGACACCCTCAAAGCCTCCGTGAAGAAGGAGCAGCATCCCCACCCCCACCTTGCCCAAAATCGCCCAAAGTGAAGGAAAAGAATTTGGGAAGGTGCTAAACGCCCCAAGCTCGTTGCCAAAAGATAGCTGAAGGCAGGATTGACAGCGAAAGGAGCGCTTAGCAATCCAGGCACCCCACTCACTCCGCCACCCACCCACCTACCCACTCCTCCAACCCACCCCACCGCCCCGCCACCCACCAACCCCACCGCCCGCCCACCCGCTCCGCCACCCACCCCATCACCCACTCCACCTACCACCCCAACGCCCCGCCACACACCCACCAACCCACCCACTCTGCCAACCACCCCACCGCCCCGCCACCCACCCACCTACCCACTCCTCCAACCCACCCCACCGCCCCGCCACCCACCCACCCCACTGCCCACCCACCAACCACACCGCCCACCCACTCACTGCCAACCACCCCACCACCCACCCACCTACCCACCCACTCTGCCAACCACCCCACCGCCCCGCCACCCACCAACCCCACCGCCCGCCCACCACGGGCCACCCACCCACTCCACCAACCACCCCAACGCCCCGCCACACACCCACCAACCTCACCGCCCACCCACCCGCTCCGCCAACCACCGTCTGTCCCACCTGTGACAGAGACTGTAGATTACTGGGGGTGAACCATGGGCTCTCCTACAAAATGGAGCCATGGGATCGTCCATGGCTACCTTGCAGACAGATAGGGCCTCGATTTAACACCTAACCCAAAAGACGGACCTCTGACAGTGCAGCACTCCCTCAGTACTGACCCTCTGACAGTGCGGCACTCCCTCAGTACTGACCCTCTGACAGTGCAGCACTCCCTCAGTACTGACCCTCTGACAGTGTGGCACTCCCTCAGTGCTGACCCACTGACAGTGTGGCACTCCCTCAGTACTGACCCTCTGACAGTGCGGCTCCCTCAGTGCTGACCCACTGACAGTGCGGCACTCCCTCAGTACTGACCCCCTGACAGTGTGGCACTCCCTCAGTGCTGACCCACTGACAGTGTGGCACTCCCTCAGTGCTGACCCACTGACAGTGTGGCACTCCCTCAGTACTGACCCTCTGACAGTGCGGCACTCCCTCAGTACTGACCCTCTGACAGTGCGGCACTCCCTCAGTACTGACCCTCTGACAGTGTGGCGCTCCCTCAGTACTGACCCTCTGACAGTGTGGCACTCCCTCAGTGCTGACCCACTGACAGTGTGGCACTCCCTCAGTACTGACCCTCTGACAGTGCGGCTCCCTCAGTGCTGACCCACTGACAGTGCGGCACTCCCTCAGTACTGACCCCCTGACAGTGTGGCACTCCCTCAGTGCTGACCCACTGACAGTGTGGCACTCCCTCAGTGCTGACCCACTGACAGTGTGGCGCTCCCTCAGTACTGACCCTCTGACAGTGCGGCACTCCCCCTGTGCTGCACCAGGAATGTAAATCGGGATTATGGCTTCAGTTCTGTGTAGGAAGACTCAAATCCACAAACCACAGAGCTACGGGTGTCATGGGCCTATTCCAGACAGAATGAAAGGTGATAATCTCCACAATCAGCACGAGGCTCAGCTCTCAATCCGGATCAGGTATGGATAGGAGCGGAGGAAATAATAAAACTTTGCTGCCATCTTGTGGCCAGCAATATGCTACAGTGCACCCATATTTAAAATTACTTACTTTAGTTATTGAACCAATGAGACCACATTCTGAAAAATCAGAGAACAAACAACTATTTTTGATGAGAGGTCACAGATCTGAAACATTGGGGGTGATTTAATGCTGCGTTGCACTTAAGCGAGTGCGTGACAATGCCGTTAAATCGTGGGAGAGATCAAAACGGAGAACCTCGCCACGCGCTGATCTGTTTCTGATCGAACCTTTCAGAGAATTTACAGTGCAGAAGGAGGCCATTTGGCCCATCGAGTCTACACCGGCTCTTGGAAAGAGCACCCTACCTAAATGCACACCTCCACCCTCTCCCCGTAACCCAGCAACCCCATCTAACCCAAGGGCAATTTATCGTGGCCAACCCACCTAACCTGCACATCTTTGGACTGTGGGAGGAAACCGGGGCACCCGGAGGAAACCCACGCACACACGGGGAGGATGTGCAGACTCCGCACAGACAGTGACCCAGCGGGGAACCGAACCTGGGACCCTGGTGCTGTGAAGCCACAGTGCTAACCACTGTGCTGCACATCTCGGTCCCGCTGGTAAAATCAGGTTCCGCCATGGCGTGACTAGAAACGAATAATCATCACTTAGCCCAGTCTCATAACAATTAACAGGAGCGGCCCGCAATCTAACACCTCCCCAGTAGTTTAGAACTCCTTTTTAAAAATGTGAAGCTGGTGGATGGTCCGCTGCAGGCACACAAGGAGGTGAGCAGCCGTCTGCGCCGGGGCAATGGGCCCGGGAGCTGCTGCCCCAGTGCTTGACGGGGTGGGGAGTCACCGGGGCCAGCCTCCCTCCAGGGAGGAGGGGGGGATGCGGAGCAGGGTGGGGGGCGTGTGTCTCTGCACTGCGGGGCAACCAAGCCAACCCCTGTACTGTGGGGTCACGTTCTGGGGCAACACCAGCCCCAGCCACCTACCCCACTGACCATCCAGAACTCCCACTGACCGCAGAGGCCTCTGGTCACACGGCTGAACCTGTTACTGATTGCGGATTGACCATCGCAGTAAAGTCAGCGCACATCACACATCCCATGGATTCCAGTGGGTGTACGGGCCATACAGCATGTGGGAATCATTACCCAGCACCCTGATCAGAGCCTGATGCCTGGACACTGCGGGGGGACTGGAGGGTCAGGGGTGGAAGATATTGCGCGGGACGATATCTTAGACCCCACGGAACTTGCCCTCGTGGTGCTACTGCAAGGTCAGGCAGCCAGACACCAGGGACTAAAAGCAGTGGCCCTTCTGCAGGACCCCGCCCCACACCCCGAGAACCCAAAATCTCCCTCTACGCTGTCCCCATCAAACACTCCCAGGACAGGTACAGCACGGGGTTATATACAGAGTAAAGCTCCCTCTATACTGTCCCCATCAAACACTCCCAGGACAGGGACAGCACGGGGTTAAATACAGAGTAAAGCTCCCTCTACATTGTCTCCATCAAACACTCCCAGGACAGGTACGGCACGGGGTTAGATACAGAGTAAAGCTCCCTCTATACTGTCCCCATCAAACACTCCCAGGAAAGGTACAGCACGGGGTTAAATACAGAGTAAAGCTCCCTCTACATTGTCTCCATCAAACACTCCCAGGACAGGTACGGCACGGGGTTAGATACAGAGTAAAGCTCCCTCTACACTGACCCCATCAAACACTCCCAGGACAGGTACGGCACGGGGTTAGATACAGAGTAAAGCTCCCTCTACACTGTCCCCATCAAACACTCCCAGGACAGGTACAGCACGGGGTTAGATACAGAGTAAAGCTCCCTCCACACTGTCCCCATCAAACACTCCCAGGACAGGTACAGCACGGGGTTAGATACAGAGTAAAGCTCCCTCTACACTGTCCCCATCAAACACTCCCAGGACAGGTACAGCACGGGGTTAGATACAGAGTAAAGCTCCCTCTACACTGTCCCCATCAAACACTCCCAGGACAGGTACAGCACGGGGTTAGATACAGAGTAAAGCTCCCTCTACACTGTCCCCATCAAACACTCCCAGGACAGGTACAGCACGGGGTTAGATACAGAGTAAAGCTCCCTCTACACTGTCCCCATCAAACACCCAGGAGAAATGGCCTCCTTCTCTGTAGTAAGATTCTCCGAAGGTGTGAGCTGGGATGAGGACAATGATGAGCCCACAAACAATAATGACCATAATCGGTTGTTAGTTTTACAATATTGGACATTGAGGATAACGACGTCGCTCACATCAACATTGGATCGTTTACTTACAATAGTCTTGCAAATAAGGCAGATGAGTTGAGGGTGTTGATTAAGACATGGGAGTATGGTATCATTGCTCTCACAGAAACATGGTTGAGGGAGGGGCAGGACTGGCAGCTCAATATTCCAGGGAAAAGAATCTTCAGGTGAGGGGGGGCATGGCGGATGTCAAAGAGGAGGTGGTGTTACAATATTGATCAAGGAGTCAATTACTGCAGGAAGGAGGGATGATATCTCACAAGGATCCACAAATGAGGCCATATGGGTAGAGTTTAGAAACAAAAAGGAGGCAATCATATTGCTGGGACTGTCCCAGAGACCGCTAAACAGTCAAGAAGAGATAGTGGGCAGATATGGAGGCAAATCTCAGGGAAACCACAGAATCCCGACAGTGCAGAAGGAGGCCATTCAGCCCATCGAGTCTGCACCGGCCCTTGCTCCGATAGAGCATCCTACCCAGGCCCAATCCCCCACCCCATCCCCATAACCCCACCTAACCATTGGTTAAGTTAGCATGGCCAATCCACCTAACCTGCACATATTTGGAAAGTGGGGGGAAACCCACGCAGATACTGGGAGAACGTGCAGACCCCGTATAGATAGTGACCCAAGGCCGGAATTGAGCCGGGGTCCCTGGAGCTTTGAGGGCAAGAATAATAGGGTAATAATATTAGGGACTTTCAACTTTCCCCGATATTAACTGGGTGTTCCACAGGGACCAGTGCTGGGTCCCTTGTTGTTTGCAGTGTACATTAATGATCTGGATGTGAGTGTGGGAGGTATGATCAGTAAGTTCCCAGATGACACAAAAATTGATGATGTGGTAAATAGAGAGGAAGACAGCCTTAGATTACAGGACGATATAGACGGGCTGGTTAGACGGGCAGAACGGGGGCAAATAGAATTTAACCCTGAAAAGTGTGAGGTGAAGCATTTTGGGAAGATTAACAAGATAAGGGAATACAGAATGAATGGTTGGACCCTAGGAAGTAGAGGAGCAGAGGGATCTTGGTGTGCATGTCGATAGGTCCCTGAATACAGCAGGACAGGTAGACAAGGTGGTTAAGATGGGCTATGGGATACTTGCCTTTATTAGCTGAGGAATAGAACACAAGAGCAGGGAGGATATGATGGAGCTGTATAAAACACTGGCTCAGTTAGAGCTGCAGTACTGTGTGCAGCTCTGGTCTCCTCGTTATAGGAACTGGAGAGGGTGCAGAGGAGATTCACCAGGATGTTGCCTGGGCTGGAGCGTCTCAGCTATGAAGAGACGCTGGCTAGGCTGGGGTTGTTTTCCCTGGAGCAGAGATGGGGAGACCTAATTGATGCGCATACAATTCTGAGGGATGTAGATAGGGTGGATAAGAAGGGAATCTTCCCCTTAGTGGAGGGGTCAATAACCAGGGGACATAGATTTAAGGTCAGGGACAGGAGATTTGAGGAAAAACCTTTTGACCTAGAGGGTGGTTGAAATCTCACTGCTTGAAAGGGTGGAGGAGACGGGAACCTTCACAATATTTAAGAAGTATTTAGTTGAGGTTCTGAAATGTCATAACATAGAAGGCTACTTACAAAGTGCTAGAAAATGGGATTAGAGTTAATTGGTGCTTGATGGCACGTGGATGGGCTGAAGGGCCTTTTTCGGTGCTGTAAAACTCTATGACCAGGACCCGTTGGCCAAGGAACGGGTGTTCATTTATGTAGCAACTTTGATGTAGTCAAACGCCTCAAAGTGCTCCACGGGAGTGTAAATTAGACAAGATCTGACAGTAAGCCATGTGAGGCGTATTAGGATAGGTGTTCAGAAGTTTGGCTAAAGAAGTGGGTTAAAAGTACATCCTTAAAGGAGGACAGAGAGGTTTAGAGAGGGAGTTCTCGAGCTCAGGAACCTAGGCAGCTGAAGGCACAGCCGCCAATGGTGGAGTGAAGGGGGTGGAGGGATCTAGTCTGGGATACAGAACGGACTGACTGATTGGCCACTGCTAGAGCTCACAGAGATCCTGTTATAGACAGCCACTCAAACACAAACACTCACCATGGTCTTCGTAAGGGTCATTGGGATCGTCTGCTATTAATTCAGCACTGCTGGGAGCCTCATGGTCTTCCTTAGTGACGAAAATGACCTTGTCTTTGCCTGAAAGACATCAATTAAACACATTGAATCACAGAATTTACAGTGCAGGAGGCCATTTGGCCCATTGAGTCTGCACCGGCTCTTGGAAAGAGCACCCTACCCAAGATCAACACCTCCACCCTATCCCCATAATCCAGTAACCCCCACCCAACACTAAGGGCAATTTTGGACACTAAAGGGCAATTTAGCACGGCCAATCCACCCAACCTGCACATCTTTGGACTGTGGGAGGAAACCGGAGCACCCGGAGGAAACCCACGCAGACACGGGGAGAACGTGCAGACTCTGCACAGACAGTGACCCAAGCTGGGAATCGAACCTGGGACACTGAACTGTGAAGCAATTGTGCTAACCACTGTGCTACAGTGCTGCCCAATATCCCACATTGTGGAATATAAAGGTATTCTCAGTGACCATGACCATGAAACTATCAATGACTGTCACCGGAGAATACCATCTGGTTCACTAATACCATTCGGGGAAGGAAATCTGCCGTGCTTAGCTGGTCTGGCCTACATGTTCCAGACTCGTAGCTGCTCTTGAGGCAATTAGGTAATGTGCAACAAATTGGCCTGGTCAGGAACATCCAATCTCAGGAATGAAAAAGAAAACTCTCTATAGTTTTGGTTTCATAGAACCATAGAATTTACAGTGCAGAAGGAGGCCATTCGGCCCATCAAGTCTGCACCACCCCTTGGAAAGAGCACCCTACCCAAGCCCACACCTTAACCCTATCCCCTTAACCCAATAAGCCTACCCCACCTTTATGGATACTAAGGGATATTTATCATGGCCAATCCACCTAACCTGCACATCTTTGGACTGTGGGAGGAAATCGGAGCACCCGGAGGGAACCCACGCAGACACGGGGAGGATGTGCAGACTCCGCACAGACAGTGACCCAAGCCGGGAATCGAACCTGGGACCCTGACGCTGTGAGGCAACAGCGCTAACCACTGCGCTGCCCATTTTATAGTTGGAGGAAAAAAAATCACAAAATTATTGATCACCCTCCTTAGAGAAGATTAATGGGAGGTTTCATAGATGTGTTCAAACTAGAGGGTTTTGACCGAGTAATTAAAGAGAAAGTTTCCAGTAGCAGAAAGTTCGGTAACCAGAGGGACACAGATTTGAGATCATTGACTGAAATTCCGGAGGGGAATGAAGACTTTTGTTTTTCCGAGCAGTGAGTTTCTGATGATGGGGAATGCACTGCCTGGAAGGACAGTGGATTCAATCCTAACCTTCAAGATGAAAAACTTCAGCAACACGTCCCTCTTTTCAGTAAGGTAGAGGAGAAAAGAGACCCAACTCTGACCCTTGGGTACTCCTACTCCTAACCCTATTCTCAGCTTTACCCCTCAATGGGTGGCACATTCTCTCGCCTCCGGGTCAGGATGCTGTGTGTTCATGTCCCACTCCGGGGATCTGGGCCCACAATCCAGGCCGACACTCCTAATGCAGTCCTGAGGGTCATAGGTGTCGCGTTTTGGGTGAGATGTTGAACGGAGGCCCTTCCGCCCTCTCAGGTGGGCGCGAAGTCGCCCATGGTCATGATTTCACAGTTCAAGAGTTCGTTCCAGTACTCTGGCCAAAGTTTATCGCTCAACCAATGCCACCGAATCAGATGATCTGGTCAAGATCACATTACTATGTGTGGGAGCTTGCTGTGCACACATTGCATATCTTGTTTCCTGCTGTGGCGAACCCCGAGGTTGTGCACGGTGCTAAAGAAATGCAAGTCTTGGCTTTAATCCATACAGAGCTTCCCAGTAGAGCCAGCTTCCACATTGCTGGAGGAGGTGCTGGCGACAGGGGGACTGGAGGAGGGGGTAATGTCGGCGGTTTACGAGCCTATTTTGGAGGAGGAGAGGGCGCTGCTAGAAGGGATCAAGGCAAAGTGGGAGAAAGAGTTGGGAGAGGATATGGAGGAGGGGGTCTGGTGTGAGGTGTTCCAGAGAGTGAACGCCTCCACCTCGTGCGTGAGGATGGAGCTGACACAGCTGAAGGTGGTGTACAGAGCACACCTCACAAGGGCGAGGATGAGCTAGCTCTTTGAGGGGGTAGATGTGTGTGAGCGTTGGTTGGGGACCCCGCTAATCACATTCATATGTTTTAGTCCTGTCCAAAGCTGGAGGATTACTGGAAAGTGGTGTTTCGGGTAACCTCTAAAGTGGACCCGGGCCCTCGGGAGGCCATATTCGGGGTGTCTGATCAGCCAGGGTTGGAAACTGGTGCGGAGGCAGATGCTGTCGCCTTTGCCTCATTGATCGCCCGAAGCCGGATCCTGTTAAGGTGGAGATCAACCTCTCCACCCTGTACCCTGGCGTGGCGGGGGGAACCTGCTGGGATTCCTGACGCTTGAAAAGGTCAAATTGAACTGAGGGGAAGGATGGAGGGGTTCTACAATTCATGGTCGTTATTTATTATGCACCTTCAAGAACTGGATCACATCGAACGTTAGGGGGTGGGAGGGTTGGGGGGGGGCTGTATGTGTTAATGGTGACTATGGGTGATTCCTGATTCCTTTTTGTCATTTGTTTATGTTAACATGCGGGCTGATGTTTGGGGTTTGGTGGGAGGATGGGATCGTTGTTATTGATATGGGGATTGACATTACATTCGTGACTGATTATTGTTTATTGTTGGGTGTAAATTTGTGAGAAAATGTGAAAAAGGAGAATAAAAAATATTTTTTTTAAAAGTCTTTCATCCAACGAATGCCAGTTTATCCGAACACTTTAGTTCCTGTCCTTGAACCAACTTGCCAATGAAACTTGCTGCTCTGATCCAGTCTGGGCCTATACGTGGCTCCAGTCCCACATCCACATGGGTGCCTCATAACCCTAGGCTTGCGAAGATGGCCAACGGAGCCTTGCAAAACCTCTTGGGAGAGTGGAAATGCAAGACCTCCCTCCACTATCTCCTGGGGCCAATTCGGGACAGGCATTAAATACCGGCCCTGTCAGGATTGCCCACATCCTGAAAAAGATTTTCAAAAGCACCCTTCACATCTCCGAAATCTCCTATCTGTAATCTTGTAATAAACTTCCACTGGGACATGTATAGAGCAGACAGGCACTCACCCACTGTATCTCCTTTATCTGTCAAATCAGACAACTGTTCAAAAACCTCTATTAAATTGATAGTATAGGATCCTGCAGCAGCGAAGGTTATTCAGCCTATTCTGAGAGTGACAGTTCATCATCTAATTTAGACCCACACACCTTGCTCTTTCTCCATAACCCTGCATTCCTCAAACCTTACTGAAAACAGGTTTGTGTCGCTGAAGTTTTTCATTCTGCACCCATCCAGGACAAACACAAGAATGTCAAATTTCAACAATTACAGCAATCGATACTGCAGGAGGAAAGGGTGCGGATTGGTTGGCAAGTCGACTTTGGCTGCGGCGTTGCCATGGGGAAAACAATGGGAATTATAGGCTCCCAATTATTTTTTTAAAAGGCGCAAGGTTTGAACATATCCCTTTTGTTTACAGAGAATGGGTCCCTGTGATTGAGAGTATGCTGCTTCGAGCAAGTATAAATGAGCCACGTTATGAGCCCGACAGATTACCTTAAACTGGTTGTTAGTGTAGCAATTAGCACACTCAGGGTTGTTCAGAGAGTGCTGCCCAATCACAGAATCACATCTAACAGAAGGCATTTTGTTTGAGGTTTTGCAAGCCCAGGTTACATAGAAACATAGAAAATAGAAGCAGGAGACGACCATTCGGCCCTGCTCCTCCATTCATTATGATCATCAAGTTCAATATCCTGATCCCCCCTTCCATATCTCTTAATCCATTTAGCCCCAAGAGCTATACCCAATTGGTTCTTGAAATCACACAATACTTTGACCTCAACTACTTTCTGTGGAAGCGAATTCCACAGATTCACCACTTTCTGGGTGAAAAGATTTCTCCTCACCTCAGTCCCAAAAGGTTTACCCCTTCCCTCAAACTATGACCCCTAGTTCTGGACTCCCCCACCATTGGGAACATTCTTTCTGAACCTACCCTGTCTAATCCTGTTAGAATTTTGTAAGTTTCTATGAGATCCCCTCTCACTCTTCTAAACTCCAATGAATATAATCCGAACCGAGTTAGTCTCCCCTCATATGACAGTCCCACCACCCCAAGAATCAGTCTGGTGAACCTTCGCTGCACTTCCTCCATAGCAAGAACATCCTTCCTCAGATAAGGACACCAGAACTGCACACAAAACTCCAGGTGTGGCCTCACCAATGCCCTATACAATTGCAGTAAAGCACCCCTATTCCTATACTCAAATCCTCTCGCTATGAAGGCCAACATACCATTTGCCTTCTTTACTGCCGGCTGTACCTGCGCACTTACTTTCAGCGACTGATGCACGAGGACACCAAGGCCTCGCCGAGTATCCACCTCTCTCAATTTACTCCCATTCAAATAATAATCTGCCTTCCTATTTTTGATACCAAAGGTAAATAATCTTTATCGTCACAAGTAGCCTTATATTAACACTGCAGTGAAGTTACTGTGAAAAGCCCCTAGTCGCCACATTCTCAGCTGGTACGGGAATTGAACCCGCGCTGCTGGCCGTTTTCTGCATCACATACCAGCTGTCTAGCCTACTGAGCTAAACCAGCCCCAGCAGATAGCCTCACATTTATCCACATTATACTGCATCTGCCATGCATGTGCCCACTCACTCAGCCTGTCCAAACCCCGCTGAAGTATCTCTGCATCCTCCTCACAGCTCACCCTCCCATCCAACTTTGTATCATCTGCAAATTTGGAGATAATAAATCATGAATATATAATGTGAACAGTTGGGGTCCCAGCACAGATCCCTGTGGTAACCCACTAGTCACTGCCTGCCAATCAGAAAAAGGCCCATTTATCCCAACTTTCTGCTTCCTGTCTGCTAACCAGCTTTCTATCCATCACAAAACATTACCCGTAGCCCCTTGTGCTTTAACTTTACACAGTAATCTGCTATGTGAGACCTTGTCAAAAACCTTCTGAAAGTCTAGTTTGAGATAGATAGGACAGGCACTAGCAGCCTGTTAGTGGAAAATAGCATTTGAGTAGCTACAGCATAGTAGCAGAATGAAATGGTTCGTTTAACCTGTTGATCAAATTTTTGAGATACTTTGCCTTTCCAGGGTATTATGAGGTTGATCGGGCACTTTTCTGGTCCAAACGTGGCAGCCATTGGCCGGTTTGCGTGATACACAGCAGGCAATGATCTGATCAGGTTGGTCCTACTCTCCATTGAGCTTGCAAGGTGAGGAAATGGCTAGGGCCCTATTTACAAGATTGCTGATCAGGCCAATCTTAAAGCATGTGGAGCTTAAAGCAAGGTCGGCTTGCAGCAGGGAGCAGAGAACCCATTCACTCAACTAGCACTTTGAGAAAAGGGTATGTTTGAGTGCGGGATGGAGCATGTAAAAGACCGTGAACGTATTATCATCACCACATCGGAAACATGCTTGGAAGAGGAGGTTAGGTCCATCACTCAATCAAAAATGCACCAAGCTGATGTTTCATTGTGCCCTATTTTATCACTGACTGGTTCGGTGGAGCACGAATTAGCCAAATAGTTGAGTAAATTATTACAGCCAGTTATTAGTGAGTTTCCCACGTACATGGTGAAGGATGACTTCACCAAGACTAGATGTGGCCTCCATATCAAGTTCCTGTTCGATATGGCGATCTTGCATACGAACGTGCCGCCAAACTAAGCCACTGCCATTGCCTTAATCAAATCAATATAGAGACATGGCCATGCAGAGAGAGAGGGAGAGAGGGAGAGAGGGACAGACAGAGAGACACAGAGAGAGGGAGAGACACAGAGAGAGGGAGAGACACAGAGAGAGGGAGAGACACAGAGAGAGGGAGAGACACAGAGAGAGGGAGAGACACAGAGAGAGGGAGAGACACAGAGAGAGGGAGAGACACAGAGAGAGGGAGAGACACAGAGAGAGGGAGAGACACAGAGAGAGGGAGAGACACAGAGAGAGGGAGAGACACAGAGAGAGGGAGAGACACAGAGAGAGGGAGAGACACAGAGAGAGGGAGAGACACAGAGAGAGGGAGAGACACAGAGAGAGGGAGAGACACAGAGAGAGGGAGAGACACAGAGAGAGG
Source organism: Scyliorhinus canicula (assembly GCF_902713615.1). Lineage (NCBI taxonomy): Eukaryota > Metazoa > Chordata > Chondrichthyes > Carcharhiniformes > Scyliorhinidae > Scyliorhinus > Scyliorhinus canicula. Next base: position 3,698,630 of record NC_052156.1, read on the forward strand.
GAGAGACACAGAGAGAGGGAGAGACACAGAGAGAGGGAGAGACACAGAGAGAGGGAGAGACACAGAGAGAGGGAGACACACAGAGAGAGGGAGACACAGAGAGAGGGAGAGACACACAGAGAGAGAGAGACACACAGAGAGAGAGACACACAGAGAGAGAGAGACACACAGAGAGAGAGAGAGACACACAGAGAGAGAGAGAGACACACAGAGAGAGAGAGACACACAGAGAGAGAGAGAGACCACAGAGATAGAGACACAGAGAGAGAGAGAGAGAGAGAGAGACACGCAGAGAGAGACACAGAGAGAGAGCACACAGAGAGAGAGACACAGAGAGAGAGACACACAGAGAGAGTGACACACAGAGAGAGTGACACACAGAGAGAGTGACACACAGAGAGAGAGACACACAGAGAGAGTGACACACAGAGAGAGTGACACACAGAGAGAGAGACACACAGAGAGAGAGACACACAGAGAGAGTGACACACACAGAGAGAGAGACACACAGAGAGAGAGACACACAGAGAGAGAGACACACACAGAGAGAGACACACAGAGAGAGAGACACACAGAGAGAGAGACACACAGAGAGAGAGACACACAGAGAGAGAGAGACACACAGAGAGAGAGACACACAGAGAGAGAGACACACAGAGAGAGAGACACACAGAGAGAGGGACACACAGAGAGAGAGACACACAGAGAGAGAGAGACACACAGAGAGAGAGACACACAGAGAGAGGACGCA